>NC_051436.1:4975176-5080221 GCF_001649575.2 Kryptolebias marmoratus
AAATTAGGGTTAGAGTGCGGGTTTTTGATGTTTGTCTCTTTCTTACTGTTTATTCATTGTCACATGCTGTTTTTATTTTGTTTTTTAATTATGTAAAGCACCTTGAAATGCCTTGCTGCTGAAATGTGCTATACAAATAAAATTTGATTGATTGATTGATTTGCTGGGAGCTGCAGCCAGCAGGACCTGGTTCATAGAAGCTGCCATGTTGTGTTTTTGTAACCAGAGTCTGTGCACTAGTGATGTGTGTCCTGTCTAATCCCCCGTACACAATCATGGTGTTGCATGAGCTTCTTTTAAACATAAAATAACTAATTACAGCAAAATATTTTAGCGAAATTAATATTTGATCATGCAGCAACAAGGTAAGACCTACATGAATCAACAAGAGTCAACAGCTGAGAAAAATTGAGTTAAAAAAAAAGATTTTACCAAGAGCAAAGTCTCAGATGTTTACATGGAGGGACAGGACTTAAAACATCACTGGGACTGTCCTGTGGGGACACTGTAATGGCTCCAGCTCTAACTACAGGCTTGGAGTCGACTATTTGAATTCATGCCTGTGACACAGAGACCTTCAACCTCCTTCAGTCCAGGAGGTGGCAGCATTTATCTTTTTCTTTGTTCAGTTATGCCACTCTGCTGCCAATAGAAAATTAAATCACTGTTCTTTTTTAATATACACTGTTTAGTCTAAAATATCTCTCATCATCTCATAACATAACCATTAAGGGAGCTGTCTGGCTTTTAAAGAATCACTTCAAACCGATGTTATGATCAGGCATTTGAATTTCTCTCTCAGGTTTCCTAAGTTTGCAATTTACATTAAAAATGATTTTTTTTAGGATGATTTTCTTCATAATATGAAAGTGATTTATCCTACCAGTAGCTGCAGTGATGCTGACTCCACTGCTTCTGATGTTCTCAAACACAGAGAAGAGCGTGAAGGTGTATTTACTTCCAGCAGTGAGAGACGAAACTGTGTGAGTTACTGCTCCGTCTCCATCTGGAGCGGTGATGCTTGTCTCTGAACCAGTCAACTCGAGGACAAAGTTGGTGTTGTTCGCTTTGTTCCACTGCAGCGTGATGCTGGTCTCAGTTTGATTCAAAGGTTTCAAGCTTTCGGGGTTTGATGGAGCTGAAACAAAAGGAGAGCAATAAAATAAGTTTACACTGTTTAATTTAGGTAGTCGTAATAAGTACTGGGATGCATTATGTATTAGTTATGTTTGTCTGCTTTATAAACCTGAAAGCTAATGTCTTTACATGAGGTCATAAAGCAGTACCAGTAAATCACAAATCTTTACAAAAAATAATTTTAATAATGTTTTACCAGTGATAGCTGTAAGCTGTATTATATTGCTTCTGACACCATGAGATACATAAATGAGAGTGAAGGTGTATTTAGTTCCAGCAGTGAGAGATGAGACTGTGTGAGTTATTACTCCGGGTCCATCTGGTGCACTGATGTTTGTCTCTGTGCCGTTAAACTGGAAAATAAAGCTGCTGATGTTGTTCAGTTTATTCCACTGCAAAGTGATGCTGGTCTCATTCTGTCCTGATGCTCTGAAGTCTTCTGCATTATGAGGAGCTGAGACAAAAAAGAGGGAGAGAATGTTTTGTTTTGACATTAATACCAATATTATTTGACTCTCCTAGAATTTAAAATCTTACTTCAAAAAAACAAAGCTCTAAACAACCAAACTTTATCTTACATTAATGTTCTCATTGCGCCATATTTTCTTAACAGAGCACTTTGCTCTCAGACAGCAGGTTTATTTGTGGTTCCTGCAGTTTCCAAAAATAGACTTGGCTTGGGTTTCCTGAACTATCCCTTAATCTGCTATAAGCTTAGACTGCTGGAGGACAAACTAAACACATTTCCTCACTCTGCTGTCTTTACTCACTTTACTTTAGTTTCTATTGTTACCACCAGATGAGCAGAAACAATTTGATTATTGATGAATTTGATTATATATCAGAAAAGGAACAATACCTGCACAATATGCAAGATAACATGTGGACGGCTGTGCAAGTCTGTAGACGTAGTAGTAACCATAGCAGAGTTTGACCTGGATGGTGTGTGAAGTAAAATAGCAGCAGCTTCCAACCCAGGCATTACACACGGTGCGAGTTACTATTGTTGGGGTTGGTGGAGCCAGGTTTCTTTTGTTACTCCCAGGAGGTGGCGCCAGGAGTCCGGGTAGAGTAGGGAGCTGCTGATCAGACACACCTGGGACCAGTTGGGGCTCATCAATGGTGGCATTTAAGGAGCAGGTTGACATCCATTCAGCGCCTGGTTGTTGACCATACGTGGTAACCTGAGCCCAAGCCTTGCCTTTGCAGATCCTGTTTAAATGCTGCTGTGCCTGAGAGAGGAACTTACCTTTGTGTTTCCGTTTCTTTGTTTCCAGAGATCCTGAGCTCTGCAAGACGCCAGCCTAGCCGATTCTGGTTTCCACTCCGAATGTAATTCGCTCCTGGAAGTGAGTCCAGCCATGGCCGTTCGCCTGCCTTGCCTGTCCGCTCTCCACCGAGAATCTGAGGGATTCATCTGTGCTACTTCGAACCCAGAGGCTTATCTGGCGCTTTAAGTTTTTGCCCTTCACTGGGGTTTTCCTCTAAGGAGACTGATCTTGTTTTTTTGTTGAACTATTAAACCTGTGTAGATCTGAGTCGCGTCTTGAGCAGTCTCTGTATGTGGGCCAAGAAACTTACAAAAACCATGACANGGTCCAGTTCAGCGGTGTGCTCACAAAGTAGTACTGATGAGTTTGGGCAGAGGCGACACCAAGCAGTGCTCCTGAAACAAAACAGAATCAAGTTTGTGGTACTGTGTTTTATTTTACAGTGTCCATAAAGAGATGCTCTGAAATGAGTGGATTTAGACAGAGATTTTTGTAATCTAAGTTACTGAAAACCTGCAAACAGTTTGACAAAATACCCTGTCGGGGTGGCTGGTAGTTATATCACTCACTAAACCACTCAGACAACTATAGAAATCAGCAGAAGCAGGGCACACATCCAAAAGAAGGCAATTAGAAGCCAGTCAGAGGTTTTACAGAGGTCTCTGTGAAACCCATCAGGGTAATTACCTCTATGCTTGTACTGGGGTTAAATAATAGACAAAACTGAAGTTTGGTTTAAATCTGTATGCCTCAAAATGAAGTATATCTGAAGGATTTATCCCAACAACTTGTGTTAATGGTAAAAAACTGACAATGTACAGGAAGTTAAAGAGTAAAATGCCATTCTGGATCCAATTCTTGGGTTAAAAACAACACATCAAGAAACTAATTAATACAATAAAATTAAATATAGCTAACGTCAGACAGAAAATTTCTTAACAAGGAAGCAAAAATGGTGTATTTATGTGCAATTATATTGTCATCTTGGATCTATTGTTGCATGTCCTGTTGGTCTTAATCAAGACAGACAACTTTTAAACCAGTTAGAACACATTATAACTAAACGTTTAAAGTACTCAGTCATCACATTTTGCAGAAAAATCACTGTAATATGCTCACTAGATATGATTTTGAGTTTTGATACTCTAAACATATAGTCAGATGTCCTACTTGTTTTTAAAATAGTTCATCATACGTCAACTCTATAATAAAAAATATTTGCCCAACTTTGTTCAGATCAGGTGAAATCGTTCACAACTGCATGAGGAGAGAATAGAATACCTTAAAGAAAATTCAACTTTTGGTCAATCTATATTTTTATTTAGGACTGCAAAAGAATGGAAGGTAAAACGTGATTCTTTTCTTTGAGCCAAAACATGTCCTTTAGTCAAAATTACTGTCAGCAATGACCTTGGGGACTACATGGAAATAAATCATTGGCTAAATCTTGGGTTTAATATATTTTCGTCTGTTTAGATTAATGTAATGTTCACTGTTCTTATGAACTTTTAAACTAAATCAAACTAAACTAATTATGACAAACCCCAAATATTCTATAAAGACAGCACAAAACCCTGCATACATTTTATTGCAATAAATCCCAGATAAGTTGAATCTGCTTTAAATAAATCTCTGAAGATTTGAAGAAAAAGGAACTTACCTGTGAGCACAAAGATGATCAGTGAATAGTCCATGAGTTCAGCTAAAGAAAAGTTGCACAACTTGGTAATATGAATAAACCTTCTTTAAAAAAAATCTAACTTTAATCTGACCGATGAAAAACTCTTCAATGCAGCACTGCACAGATTTTACTTCTCATTCTATTTGAATGCACTTGTTCCTGAGCCAATCATGCATTGTTTTGTGTCTGTGTCGTGTCTGACATTGACCGAAATTGTAGTTAGTTTAAAACTCTTCTTGATGGGTGGAGGCTTAATTATTTCCACAGACGGGAATCACGTGTACCAACCTGTTTTACTCTGAGTGCAACATAACAAAGATCTAAGATCTGTCACTCATGTTATTGTCATCCTCTTGTAGTTCCTGAGCAGACAAAAGATTGAGTGACAATCCAGGAAGTCAACGTTTCTTCCAGTAATGCAGACTTAAACTCAAGTAAGATGAAATCTTCTAAGTCTTCAAGTGTTTTGCTTTTTTTAAAGTTAATTTCTACCATGTCTAGATTATGATAACTCACACTTATTTTACCATTTTATAGAGCACAATAAACTTTAAAAAATGTCACTAACAAAGTATTCTGGTGCAAAACTGCACCATAAGCAGATCCTCATCTAAAAATACCGTCTAAAAATGGTTATCAGCATAATAAAGAAGAAATTTTACAACAAAAAACATTTCCTGCAGGTCTGTTCCTCTCTCTCATGAAAAGACATATTCCTCACACAATTTCTTACACATATTTTAATTCAACATTTTAATACAGAATAAAAATTGAAAACTGATTTTTAAAAGAGTATGTGAAAGATAATGGATAAGCTGCAACTTTAAATGCCATTTAGCTTTGTCTTGATGGAGCTCCAATGATTAAAAACAGAAATACAGTTTTTTGTGTTTCCCTTTATGAGGTTTCTAGTGTTATAACTAAGTTGTTTGTCATTTGTTTTCTTCAGATCCACCTTTTCTGTTTTGCAAATACACAGAAATCCAAACGACAGTAATGAAAGTAGCATTCCCAGAATCCCTGCCTCCTAGCATGACAAGTTTTAATTTATTATCTGTAAAACTATCTGAGTAACAGCCTTTAATGGGTTTGCTTTATCTGTGAATTGGGTTGAATCCAAAATTTAATTAATATAATTAAGTTTAATTAAAATCCTGCTAGTGGTACATGACATATTTTGCTAACAGACAGACGGATGAACACAAATACAGGCAATTACAAGACCACTTCTCTTTAACAAGAACCAATTGACCTCTACTATTGTTGAAACAAATGTGGTGGAGTTTCTGTTGAACAAAGCAAGCAACAGATAAGAAAAGAAAACACACCATGAACAAGCTTTAATTTCTAAACTGATGCTTGTCAAACCAGACAAACAAGTTCAGCCAAGGATTTAGTGAAAAAGTTTTAAGTTAACCGTTGCATCTAAGAACAATGAAGTGACTATAAACTTTACTTTAAAACTGCAATCAGGTGTTTCTGTGCATAAAGGCTGTGACCATTAATGGTTTCTGATTTACTTCTGGTGTTCACATGCAAACAAAGGTTTTAAAATCAGAAATCAGGAAGAAAAAAAAATTCTTGCTGTTCACTTCGATAATGGAGATATGATGTTCAAGTGCATTCATGTAAGCTTAGAATTACTCGGGCTGTTTCCTGTAACCTGAGAACTGTTCAACCAAACCACATTCTTCTGCTTGGGCATTTTTTTTACCTGCTGATGTTACGTCCTGATACAGTGTTTCTGTGCTCTTTGACTGAGTGAACATGATGAAATGAGAAAACCTTAAAAAAACTAGGAAAAAATACCTCTAAAAGAAAAGCAGCGTGCAGGCCAGACTGGATGAACTGAGAACCTAAAAGCAAGAGTAGTTTAACGTTGCAGGTTAAATAATTCAAAAATAAAAACAGAGGTTCAGATGTTGGTTTAAGTCACCCAAGAGAACTGGTCTGAACTATTCATGTTGCTGTTTGGACAGAGGGGGAGAGCACCGTCTGTGACAGCGCCCAGTAGCTGAACACCCGTCCCTGACTCCAGGTGCTATGAGAGGCTTTGAGTGGACAAAATATGACAAAAACCGAGAAAAGATCTTAAGAGGCCGTGGATTCAAAGGATGAGGCTTTGAACATGTATGAGAAGGAGTTCTAAGAAGTCTAAGACAACTTGGTGGGATTGTGGAACTGCATCTTTGTGCACCACATCGAGGAGGGAGCGCCCACAAGTCAACGAAGGAGAAGTCTTTGTCCAGGTCAAGAATGAGGGACAAGAACACCAATGGGAAGGGTGGTCCGTAGGGAAAAGCTTGACCATTGGGGCATGATAACCACAAGGAGGGAGTTGGATAAGCTTTGAATTCATGAGGTCCATCAATTTCCTAAAGGATGCAAATATGTGGGTTATATAAGGTAGGACTCAGAGACCAGAGATAAGATGGGCTGTCAACTAAAAGTACATCATGCAGAGATCAGTACACATGGAGGAAACTGAACCCAGAAGTTACTTGGATAAAAAGGAGAAGAGAGTCTCCTGGTTCTTGTGGATTCTTTGTCAGGAGATGTGTTCCCAATGTCCAATAAGGATAAGGACACTAATGACAATGGAGTTGTGGGTGCCAAAAGAGCTGTGAAGATGGCTGAACCCAGGTTGGACAAAGTGTGATCACCCAAAGCCGAGAAAGACGCCACCAACATAGAAGAAAACATGCCAGACAGGAACACAGTTTCTCTGACAGATAATGGAAACCAAGGAAGCTCATCCAGTTGCAAGTTAGAAGAAACCAGGAACCAGGTATGACTTCTACCCATGCCAACCTTCCCGCAGTGGAAAGAGGAGGTTGGTTTACAATGAAGCACAGCAAGGCTCTTGGCTAATCTGTGTGAAACATCTGCTCCATGTCTTTCTGACGCTCATTTTAAACTTACAGGTCCTATAAGATGAAATTAAAATGTTAAATATGCAATAAATGACTGAGAAAATATTTCTACATGGGAGTAAAATATACAAATATATTTGCAATGCCAGTTTTTGTGCATTTGATTATTTCTTAAAAATACATTCTGTGATCGTTATTGTCAGCTGAGCCAATGGTCTGTTGTGTTAAAAGGTTGAGAGAAGGTTCTACCTTTATTTTGTTTAAGAGAATTTTTGACCTTGAGTCAGTGGTGTCCAATACTGGTCCTGGAGCACCACTATCCTGCAGGTTTTAGATGTTTCTCTGCTCTTCAGCAGGTCTTCAGGTTCTGCAGAAGCCTGTTAATCACTCAATCATTCAGATCAGGTGTGTCAAAGCAGAAAAACACCTAAAACATGCAGGATAGTTGCCCTCCAGGACCAGAATTGGATACCACTGCCTTAAGAGAACCCTCAAAACATCCTCAGAAAGTTTAATGTAAAAAGAAGTGATTTAAAAAGCAAAATAGTTTGAATAAATCTTGGCACAGCAGAAATTTTGAATTAACAAATACGTCATTTCAGACGTAAAACCAAGTAAGCAGTTCTTCTGTTTTATAATTTTTGTAAAACTTAAACAATTCAGGTCATCAATTAAATGTTAAAATCAGTCATATATACCCTCTATACACAGAAAATTCAGTATTTAAATGACTTAATTTCTTAAGGGAAAAGACGCTATCCAAACTAACCTGGTTCTGTAATGCTTAGACATTTCCTATTTGTAACCAACTTTGCTAAAAATTACAGAACTCTTTCATATCTTTAAATTTGGTCTACAGTATATTTCAGCATTAATATATTTATTTAAAAGGCCCTTTGACTCCACACAGTATGTGGAAGAGCTTCATTTAAAATGGGAACCATATTAAAATTCTAATTCAATTTATTCTGGTCATTTTTGAAAGGATTTTCTGTCAAGTATTTATCAATAGTTTGTAGATTGGTTATAGAGCACAGAGGATGGAGAAAAAAGTGTTCATCCACGCTAATGATTAGCTAAACAAAGGCCTATTTTTAAATTGTTTTTCAGGCTAATAAAACAACTCTTTCTCAAAAACTTTATTGTAGTACACAGATAGGATGGCAGGATACAAATCAAACTTTTATCCACTATTTTACACAGTGAGCTGAAGAAAAAAGCTCCAAAACAAACACACCATAAACACTGAAATGTTGTCTGCCACACCAGACAAACTAGTCGAGTAAGTTTTCATTGAAATGCTGCTGCATAACAAATACATTCTAGGAACCAGATGAAAGGAGATAAAACTGTTAAACCCATAGTTAACACTCAGGAAGTACTGACAGCTAAATGAGTATCCTCCTCTAATTAAATGTTACATAAATGGTTTCTAGTTTACCTTTGCTATATTTAACGAAAACAAAATCACTTTTTAAAGCCGATGTGCCGAGAAACATCAAATGTTCTTGCAGTTTGTGTTAAAATAGTTTTTTTTTATAAGTATGTAAGGAAATGAGACAGTTGAAAGCCAGGAAATACCCAGGCAAACCACATTCTTGGGTTTTCTTTTGGGTTACCAAAGGTGCTACATTTAGAGGCAGAGTAATCTGAGAGGGGATCAAGTCATTGAAAGTCTTCACTGATTGAGAAAAACTGAAAAAAAATGAAAAGTATGACTATAAAACAGATATAAATTCAGACAAGATTTTATAAACTGTCGAAACAGCTTGTATTAAAGCATCCCTTTTTCTTTTAACACCACAGACTGTAATTCACATCAGTACAGACAGGTGGACATTTTATTAATCATTTATTCTGCTTATAATTACATTGTCATCTATTTCTTTAGCCATGTTGTCAGTTTTAAGGTTTTGCTTAAAAGAATTAGTCAATATGGCCATTATTCTGAATCTGTAACTCTTTAATCACAAATTAGGAAGAGACAGGAGCAGTGAGATGCTCGTCGCCTATTTCTCACCAAATGGCCAAAAAACACCCCTTGAATTATTGACTCATCCATGAACAATCCATGATGTTCTTTGAGGGACGTATCAGAGGAGGTCGAGAACATTGTTGGATTTAGAGGGCTGAATGTTTTCTTTCAATCAGGGGTGAAAATCATGAAGTGGTGCCACAAAACCAAAATCCACAACAAAATCTTAAGAGTTTTATTATCATATTGTCATATACAGGTTATATAACGCAGCAAACAAACAAGAAAATTGGAATTTGATATAGGTCTACTTTAAAAGAGTTATATACGTATATTATAGTTGTTGAAAACAACAGAGCCACTACTCAGCCTATGAGGACATTGGTTTTCTACCCAACAATATTTTATTTTTATCAACTTAGATTTTTTGTCCTTATTCAGGGAGACTAGCTTTTAAGATTTATTTAGCTTTTAAATAAAGTATGCATATATAGCTAGAAGAAATTAAAAATCCACACCACACAAAACCATCGGTCGCAGGAGGGCAAGATTATTCTGGCCAATTGGGGCCAATGGGGGCCCGTCAAGTTTATAGGGCTGACCATTGCCCCCCCCCCCGACCCCTCCTTGGTGGCACCCCTGCTTTCAGTAAGTAAAAGACCGATTCATCTTATCTTTTGTTTTTTTTCGTAATCTTGAAAGAGTACATCCCTGGTTGGATTCCAAGTCTTTTGTAGTACTGGAAATAAAAGCACAAAAAAAGAAAACAAAAGAGATGTTATAATGTCTGAGTCAAGAAGGGACAAATACCGGTGCAGAAAATGTGAAAAATGTGTTGGAATTTTATTTAGTCTCACCTCTGTCAGCACATCCTCAAAATTTAATCCGGACATCTCCTTTAAGGACTCTATTTTTATTTTGAAATGAATAATACGACCTGTTGAACCAAATAAAAAATCTTATATTAGTAAATATGAAAATGAGAAAAACTGAGGAAAAAATATAAAAATATGCATTAAATCATAAAAAGTTATCTAAAATATTTTAATATTTTCTAAAATTTTTCTAATTCTAATTTTTTAATAAAATCTGCAATAATATAAGACAATTGTTGTTATAATTACATTTACATAAAAGGTGTTAGTAGCAACAAAAGCCGTTTTTCTACACAAGTTTTTAATGTAACTGAATGTTGCTTTTTGTTTTTTATTTATTTAATCATTTTCAAAATAATACACTGCTTTTATACAAATTGAACAGATACTTACTCGGCCCTTTGGTGCATTGATGAAATTTTGGCAAGATGGTGTTTGTTTGCATGAAAAAAGAAGTTAGGATAAATTATTAACAGTACTGTTTAAAAATGTGGATAAACAAACATTCCCTCTATAACATTTACATCTATTAAAACAAAAAAAATATTTTTTTTACTTTCTGCTTGATGAAAAAATACATTAAAGGTAAATACATAACCATTAGCTATTGCTTTTTTAAAATAACTAAACATAAGTTTAGCAAAAAGGAATGTAAGGATTCATCTGCTTTCATGTAAACTTTGCTCCATTTTAGCAGTTACTCATAATAAAGTTATTTATCTCATATAATTTACCAGTAGCTGCAGTGATGCTGACTCCGCTGCTTCTAACGTTCTCAAACACAGAAAAAAGAGTGAAGTTGTATTCAGTTCCAGCAGTCAGAGACGAGACAATGTGAGTTACTGCTCCGTCTCCATCTGGTGCACTGATGTTTGTCTCTGTGCCGTTAAACTGGAAAATAAAACTGATGTTGTTGTTCACTTTGTTCCACTGCAGAGTGATGCTGGTCTCATTTTGTCTCAATGAACTGAAGCTGTCTGTGTTTTTAGGAGCTGAGATGGAAAAAGCAGTGAGCAACTTCATCAAGAAAACAACAAAATGATTGAAAAGGCATATTTTTATTTTCACCATCTATTCAATTTTGTATCAACTTCTAAGAACTCCTATTATATAAAGATCATTAAGTTTTTACTGCTGTTTATTTAAGGCTTTAGCTTAAGAGCTTGTTGTTGCTTTTCAACAGCAGCTAAAAATTAGAGTTACCCTCCTTCAGGCAGGTAGAATCTGACAACATTTTAATAAAACTTTTCAGCTGAATTCTTTCCAAAAATTTTAAAAGTTAGATTGGTATTATTTTATATACCATCATATGGCATACACTTAAAGTAAAATATCTTACCAGTGACAGCTGTAAGCTGTATTATATTGCTTCTGACATCATTATACACATAAATGAGAGTGAAGGTGTATTTAGTTCCAGCAGTGAGAGATGAGACTGTGTGAGTTACTGCTCCGTCTCCATCTGGTGCACTGATGTTTGTCTCTGTGCCGTTAAACTGAAGAATAAAGCTGATGTTGTTGTTCTTCACTTTATTCCACTGCAAAGTGATGCTGGTCTCATTCTGTCCTGATGCTCTGAAGTCTTCTGCATTACGAGGCTCTGAGACAAAGAGGGAGAGAATGTTTTGACATCAATAACAATATTATTTTACTCTCCTAGAATTTTAAATTTTACTTCTAACAAACAAAGCTTTCAACAACCAGGCTCTATCTTACATTAATGTTCTCATTATTCCATATTTTCCTAACACAGTATTTAGCTCTCAGACAGGAGGTTTACTTGTTGTTCTTAAAGTTTCCAAAAATAGACTTGGCTTGGGTTTCCTGAGCTATCCCTTAGTCTGCTATAAGCTTAGACTGCTGGAGGACAAACTGACCACATTTCCTCACTCTGCTGTCTTTACTCGCTTTACTCACCATCCAAATATTGTTGCCATTAATCTGAGTTTGTGTTTGTTTTTCTTCCCATAGAAGCTACAGCTGGACCTGTCATTCTGTGTTTGTCTGTCTCTTTGCTGTCCTCTCAAACCCCATGGATGCTCATCTAAGCCTGGTTCTGCTGGAGGTTTCTTCCTGTGATAATGGAGTTGTTCCTTTCTACTGTTGCCTAACTGCTTGATGAAGATAGGGGATTCTGACAAAATGAAGATTAAACACAATCTGCTGGTTTCCCTAGATAGATACCTTTTACTATTTGGCATATTTTTTGGCATGTTTAAATTGCTTAATTTTAACAGTACCAATATGTACTTTTTATGTATTAAACTACTGCATCTAACCACTTTCAAAAGTGTGCTCAAGATTAGCTTCACTATTTTCTGTTTACAAAGTTGATCAGTGCTGCACAGTTTAAGACAAAATTGTTAAATCAGGATTTGGAAATTTCCCGGCTCAAAGACAAAGAGAAGGTTATTTTATCTTACTCTATTTTAATTTATTTGCACAGTTTCTATTGTCTCCATCAGATAAGAGGAAACAATTTGATTATTGATGAATTAGATTATATATCAGAAAAGGAACAATACCTGTACAGTATGCGAGAGAACATGTGGACGGCTGTGCAAGTTTGTAGACGTAGTAGTAACCATAGCAGAGTTTGACCTGGATGGTGTGTGAAGTAAAATAGCAGCAGCTTCCAACCCAGGCATTACACACGGTGCGAGTTACTATTTCATTTGTCTGTGTTGGATGAGATCCATTTATCCACAGAGGATGGTGGGTTCCACACCTTTGTTCTTCAATACACTGCTCTGGAATTTGAGCACTGGATTGCCCCAGATACAAGCGATACCAGCCTTCCCAGTTAATGTGCTGGTCACAGTGCAGGGTGGTATTGTTGGTGTTATTTACTGAACGCCAGTCATCATTCAGTACAGTGTAGTTGTCACAGGGGTCGATGCATTGAACAACTGCGTTATTACTGAGGCACTCCATGCCTGAAGGACAACCAGTCTCCACACAGGTTGAAGATGTCACCACTAATTCAGGTAAGACATGGAAAAGATAAACACAGTAAGTCAGAACATATGGCTCATCATCATCTATTGACCATTTCCCCTTGCAGAAGAACTTTTGTTTCATTCTTCCCATTTCATTCTCACTTTGATATTTGAGAATAACAAGGTTTAAGGTCTTTTACATGCAGAACTGTTCAATTGGAAATAAATATTTGCTGATAATAAATTAAATGGGTTACTTGGTGCATAACAGATGAACGGTAAACTGAGAGCGCAGTCCTCATCTGACCATCTTCCTGAGTCATTCATTGCTGCAGCAACACACTGCTCTGGACCAGAGTTCGGCTGACCGTTTACCCAGAATTGAAACGAAGAATTGCTCCCATCAGACCAAACCTTTTGGCGAGACAAACCGATCCACACAAAATCGCCAGCTGCGAGGTTGGCAATGATCGTATTATCTGTTTGATTTCTTACACTGTGAGAGAAAAAGAGACAACAAACATCATGCTTGAGACACAAAAAACAGCTTTTATCATTTAGGAACTCAAGAAATTAGTGCCACAATGTGCCTTAATTAGTTTCAAGTAGAATAGAAACAAAAAAAATACTTGAAAAAAATGAATAATAGGTGAACAATAAATGCAATAAAGGGAAAAAATAGTAAGCTAAACAATAAAACAGTAAAAAAAAAAAAAAGAGGATTAAAACTAAAAACAAAACTTTTTGTTCATGTCTCGAGTGTTTAACTCTCCTGCAGCTTTCGGGTCAAATTGACCCGAAGTTAAAAGAGCGTCTCTATGTCTCTTTGTTTTGTGGGCGTTAGGAGGTTTAAAACACTTACTTAAATAAACAGAATCCATCTTATTATCCTGTTAGAACTGTTCCTGAGAGTACACTGTACCTGGCTAAATCAACATAATTCTCCCTGCAGAATTTCTGAGCTTCGGTCCAATTCAGTGATGTTCCACTGACAACATAGGATGGTGAACCGTTTGTTGTGCCTGCAAAAATAAATAAACGGTGTCAGAATGGATTCATTGCGAAGGGATAGAGTATTTACGTATTTTACATTTCCTGATCTAGGTTCAGTGAGGTCAAACATTAACAATAAACACAAAGATGTTTCTGAAATAAATCATATAGATATATTCCTTGTTTTCTTACTAGATAAAAACTCACCATTGTAGCAAACAAAATGTCGTTCCAAGCTGCAGTCAACATCATCCCACGTGCCAAAAAATGGACTCCCACTTAAAAGTGTGACACAGTACTGCTGCCCGTTTAAATTGTTGGGCTGGTTAAGGTACCAGTTTCTGAAAGTGGTCTGTCCTTCACCGTAGAAGCTGCTGTCACTTAGGGACCATTTCCAGCTGTTTATAAAGTCATCGTGGAGACCGATCCAAACAAGACCTGTTCAGTGAAAAATCAATCAATCAAGTTTCCAAAGGCAAATCGGCCTAAAAATATTTATTATGCTGTCACTCAAGCATTGCATTATTTAATTTACTGTATTAGTTTAATTGTATTCATGACAAAACTTTGATGTTGCCTGTTGGTTTGTTGTTCACACTGTTCCTCCATACTGTGTGTTTTATTATTTATTATTAATAACTCACCTGTGTAAGTTAAGGAGGTGTTGATAACAGCATCAACATCAGCTGTGTTTTCTATGGTGACCAGGTCAGTGTAGTCCTGTCTGCAGAAACTCTGAGCACTGGTCCAGTTCAGCGGTGTGCTCACAAAGTAGTACTGATGAGTTTGGGCAGAGGCGACACCAAGCAGTGCTCCTGAAACAAAACAGAATCAAGTTTGTGGTACTGTGTTTTATTTTACAGTGTCCATAAAGAGATGCTCTGAAATGAGTGGATTTAGACAGAGATTTTTGTAATCTAAGTTACTGAAAACCTGCAAACAGTTTGACAAAATACCCTGTCGGGGTGGCTGGTAGTTATATCACTCACTAAACCACTCAGACAACTATAGAAATCAGCAGAAGCAGGGCACACATCCAAAAGAAGGCAATTAGAAGCCAGTCAGAGGTTTTACAGAGGTCTCTGTGAAACCCATCAGGGTAATTACCTCTATGCTTGTACTGGGGTTAAATAATAGACAAAACTGAAGTTTGGTTTAAATCTGTATGCCTCAAAATGAAGTATATCTGAAGGATTTATCCCAACAACTTGTGTTAATGGTAAAAAACTGACAATGTACAGGAAGTTAAAGAGTAAAATGCCATTCTGGATCCAATTCTTGGGTTAAAAACAACACATCAAGAAACTAATTAATACAATAAAATTAAATATAGCTAACGTCAGACAGAAAATTTCTTAACAAGGAAGCAAAAATGGTGTATTTATGTGCAATTATATTGTCATCTTGGATCTATTGTTGCATGTCCTGTTGGTCTTAATCAAGACAGACAACTTTTAAACCAGTTAGAACACATTATAACTAAACGTTTAAAGTACTCAGTCATCACATTTTGCAGAAAAATCACTGTAATATGCTCACTAGATATGATTTTGAGTTTTGATACTCTAAACATATAGTCAGATGTCCTACTTGTTTTTAAAATAGTTCATCATACGTCAACTCTATAATAAAAAATATTTGCCCAACTTTGTTCAGATCAGGTGAAATCGTTCACAACTGCATGAGGAGAGAATAGAATACCTTAAAGAAAATTCAACTTTTGGTCAATCTATATTTTTATTTAGGACTGCAAAAGAATGGAAGGTAAAACGTGATTCTTTTCTTTGAGCCAAAACATGTCCTTTAGTCAAAATTACTGTCAGCAATGACCTTGGGGACTACATGGAAATAAATCATTGGCTAAATCTTGGGTTTAATATATTTTCGTCTGTTTAGATTAATGTAATGTTCACTGTTCTTATGAACTTTTAAACTAAATCAAACTAAACTAATTATGACAAACCCCAAATATTCTATAAAGACAGCACAAAACCCTGCATACATTTTATTGCAATAAATCCCAGATAAGTTGAATCTGCTTTAAATAAATCTCTGAAGATTTGAAGAAAAAGGAACTTACCTGTGAGCACAAAGATGATCAGTGAATAGTCCATGAGTTCAGCTAAAGAAAAGTTGCACAACTTGGTAATATGAATAAACCTTCTTTAAAAAAAATCTAACTTTAATCTGACCGATGAAAAACTCTTCAATGCAGCACTGCACAGATTTTACTTCTCATTCTATTTGAATGCACTTGTTCCTGAGCCAATCATGCATTGTTTTGTGTCTGTGTCGTGTCTGACATTGACCGAAATTGTAGTTAGTTTAAAACTCTTCTTGATGGGTGGAGGCTTAATTATTTCCACAGACGGGAATCACGTGTACCAACCTGTTTTACTCTGAGTGCAACATAACAAAGATCTAAGATCTGTCACTCATGTTATTGTCATCCTCTTGTAGTTCCTGAGCAGACAAAAGATTGAGTGACAATCCAGGAAGTCAACGTTTCTTCCAGTAATGCAGACTTAAACTCAAGTAAGATGAAATCTTCTAAGTCTTCAAGTGTTTTGCTTTTTTTAAAGTTAATTTCTACCATGTCTAGATTATGATAACTCACACTTATTTTACCATTTTATAGAGCACAATAAACTTTAAAAAATGTCACTAACAAAGTATTCTGGTGCAAAACTGCACCATAAGCAGATCCTCATCTAAAAATACCGTCTAAAAATGGTTATCAGCATAATAAAGAAGAAATTTTACAACAAAAAACATTTCCTGCAGGTCTGTTCCTCTCTCTCATGAAAAGACATATTCCTCACACAATTTCTTACACATATTTTAATTCAACATTTTAATACAGAATAAAAATTGAAAACTGATTTTTAAAAGAGTATGTGAAAGATAATGGATAAGCTGCAACTTTAAATGCCATTTAGCTTTGTCTTGATGGAGCTCCAATGATTAAAAACAGAAATACAGTTTTTTGTGTTTCCCTTTATGAGGTTTCTAGTGTTATAACTAAGTTGTTTGTCATTTGTTTTCTTCAGATCCACCTTTTCTGTTTTGCAAATACACAGAAATCCAAACGACAGTAATGAAAGTAGCATTCCCAGAATCCCTGCCTCCTAGCATGACAAGTTTTAATTTATTATCTGTAAAACTATCTGAGTAACAGCCTTTAATGGGTTTGCTTTATCTGTGAATTGGGTTGAATCCAAAATTTAATTAATATAATTAAGTTTAATTAAAATCCTGCTAGTGGTACATGACATATTTTGCTAACAGACAGACGGATGAACACAAATACAGGCAATTACAAGACCACTTCTCTTTAACAAGAACCAATTGACCTCTACTATTGTTGAAACAAATGTGGTGGAGTTTCTGTTGAACAAAGCAAGCAACAGATAAGAAAAGAAAACACACCATGAACAAGCTTTAATTTCTAAACTGATGCTTGTCAAACCAGACAAACAAGTTCAGCCAAGGATTTAGTGAAAAAGTTTTAAGTTAACCGTTGCATCTAAGAACAATGAAGTGACTATAAACTTTACTTTAAAACTGCAATCAGGTGTTTCTGTGCATAAAGGCTGTGACCATTAATGGTTTCTGATTTACTTCTGGTGTTCACATGCAAACAAAGGTTTTAAAATCAGAAATCAGGAAGAAAAAAAAATTCTTGCTGTTCACTTCGATAATGGAGATATGATGTTCAAGTGCATTCATGTAAGCTTAGAATTACTCGGGCTGTTTCCTGTAACCTGAGAACTGTTCAACCAAACCACATTCTTCTGCTTGGGCATTTTTTTTACCTGCTGATGTTACGTCCTGATACAGTGTTTCTGTGCTCTTTGACTGAGTGAACATGATGAAATGAGAAAACCTTAAAAAAACTAGGAAAAAATACCTCTAAAAGAAAAGCAGCGTGCAGGCCAGACTGGATGAACTGAGAACCTAAAAGCAAGAGTAGTTTAACGTTGCAGGTTAAATAATTCAAAAATAAAAACAGAGGTTCAGATGTTGGTTTAAGTCACCCAAGAGAACTGGTCTGAACTATTCATGTTGCTGTTTGGACAGAGGGGGAGAGCACCGTCTGTGACAGCGCCCAGTAGCTGAACACCCGTCCCTGACTCCAGGTGCTATGAGAGGCTTTGAGTGGACAAAATATGACAAAAACCGAGAAAAGATCTTAAGAGGCCGTGGATTCAAAGGATGAGGCTTTGAACATGTATGAGAAGGAGTTCTAAGAAGTCTAAGACAACTTGGTGGGATTGTGGAACTGCATCTTTGTGCACCACATCGAGGAGGGAGCGCCCACAAGTCAACGAAGGAGAAGTCTTTGTCCAGGTCAAGAATGAGGGACAAGAACACCAATGGGAAGGGTGGTCCGTAGGGAAAAGCTTGACCATTGGGGCATGATAACCACAAGGAGGGAGTTGGATAAGCTTTGAATTCATGAGGTCCATCAATTTCCTAAAGGATGCAAATATGTGGGTTATATAAGGTAGGACTCAGAGACCAGAGATAAGATGGGCTGTCAACTAAAAGTACATCATGCAGAGATCAGTACACATGGAGGAAACTGAACCCAGAAGTTACTTGGATAAAAAGGAGAAGAGAGTCTCCTGGTTCTTGTGGATTCTTTGTCAGGAGATGTGTTCCCAATGTCCAATAAGGATAAGGACACTAATGACAATGGAGTTGTGGGTGCCAAAAGAGCTGTGAAGATGGCTGAACCCAGGTTGGACAAAGTGTGATCACCCAAAGCCGAGAAAGACGCCACCAACATAGAAGAAAACATGCCAGACAGGAACACAGTTTCTCTGACAGATAATGGAAACCAAGGAAGCTCATCCAGTTGCAAGTTAGAAGAAACCAGGAACCAGGTATGACTTCTACCCATGCCAACCTTCCCGCAGTGGAAAGAGGAGGTTGGTTTACAATGAAGCACAGCAAGGCTCTTGGCTAATCTGTGTGAAACATCTGCTCCATGTCTTTCTGACGCTCATTTTAAACTTACAGGTCCTATAAGATGAAATTAAAATGTTAAATATGCAATAAATGACTGAGAAAATATTTCTACATGGGAGTAAAATATACAAATATATTTGCAATGCCAGTTTTTGTGCATTTGATTATTTCTTAAAAATACATTCTGTGATCGTTATTGTCAGCTGAGCCAATGGTCTGTTGTGTTAAAAGGTTGAGAGAAGGTTCTACCTTTATTTTGTTTAAGAGAATTTTTGACCTTGAGTCAGTGGTGTCCAATACTGGTCCTGGAGCACCACTATCCTGCAGGTTTTAGATGTTTCTCTGCTCTTCAGCAGGTCTTCAGGTTCTGCAGAAGCCTGTTAATCACTCAATCATTCAGATCAGGTGTGTCAAAGCAGAAAAACACCTAAAACATGCAGGATAGTTGCCCTCCAGGACCAGAATTGGATACCACTGCCTTAAGAGAACCCTCAAAACATCCTCAGAAAGTTTAATGTAAAAAGAAGTGATTTAAAAAGCAAAATAGTTTGAATAAATCTTGGCACAGCAGAAATTTTGAATTAACAAATACGTCATTTCAGACGTAAAACCAAGTAAGCAGTTCTTCTGTTTTATAATTTTTGTAAAACTTAAACAATTCAGGTCATCAATTAAATGTTAAAATCAGTCATATATACCCTCTATACACAGAAAATTCAGTATTTAAATGACTTAATTTCTTAAGGGAAAAGACGCTATCCAAACTAACCTGGTTCTGTAATGCTTAGACATTTCCTATTTGTAACCAACTTTGCTAAAAATTACAGAACTCTTTCATATCTTTAAATTTGGTCTACAGTATATTTCAGCATTAATATATTTATTTAAAAGGCCCTTTGACTCCACACAGTATGTGGAAGAGCTTCATTTAAAATGGGAACCATATTAAAATTCTAATTCAATTTATTCTGGTCATTTTTGAAAGGATTTTCTGTCAAGTATTTATCAATAGTTTGTAGATTGGTTATAGAGCACAGAGGATGGAGAAAAAAGTGTTCATCCACGCTAATGATTAGCTAAACAAAGGCCTATTTTTAAATTGTTTTTCAGGCTAATAAAACAACTCTTTCTCAAAAACTTTATTGTAGTACACAGATAGGATGGCAGGATACAAATCAAACTTTTATCCACTATTTTACACAGTGAGCTGAAGAAAAAAGCTCCAAAACAAACACACCATAAACACTGAAATGTTGTCTGCCACACCAGACAAACTAGTCGAGTAAGTTTTCATTGAAATGCTGCTGCATAACAAATACATTCTAGGAACCAGATGAAAGGAGATAAAACTGTTAAACCCATAGTTAACACTCAGGAAGTACTGACAGCTAAATGAGTATCCTCCTCTAATTAAATGTTACATAAATGGTTTCTAGTTTACCTTTGCTATATTTAACGAAAACAAAATCACTTTTTAAAGCCGATGTGCCGAGAAACATCAAATGTTCTTGCAGTTTGTGTTAAAATAGTTTTTTTTTATAAGTATGTAAGGAAATGAGACAGTTGAAAGCCAGGAAATACCCAGGCAAACCACATTCTTGGGTTTTCTTTTGGGTTACCAAAGGTGCTACATTTAGAGGCAGAGTAATCTGAGAGGGGATCAAGTCATTGAAAGTCTTCACTGATTGAGAAAAACTGAAAAAAAATGAAAAGTATGACTATAAAACAGATATAAATTCAGACAAGATTTTATAAACTGTCGAAACAGCTTGTATTAAAGCATCCCTTTTTCTTTTAACACCACAGACTGTAATTCACATCAGTACAGACAGGTGGACATTTTATTAATCATTTATTCTGCTTATAATTACATTGTCATCTATTTCTTTAGCCATGTTGTCAGTTTTAAGGTTTTGCTTAAAAGAATTAGTCAATATGGCCATTATTCTGAATCTGTAACTCTTTAATCACAAATTAGGAAGAGACAGGAGCAGTGAGATGCTCGTCGCCTATTTCTCACCAAATGGCCAAAAAACACCCCTTGAATTATTGACTCATCCATGAACAATCCATGATGTTCTTTGAGGGACGTATCAGAGGAGGTCGAGAACATTGTTGGATTTAGAGGGCTGAATGTTTTCTTTCAATCAGGGGTGAAAATCATGAAGTGGTGCCACAAAACCAAAATCCACAACAAAATCTTAAGAGTTTTATTATCATATTGTCATATACAGGTTATATAACGCAGCAAACAAACAAGAAAATTGGAATTTGATATAGGTCTACTTTAAAAGAGTTATATA
Source organism: Kryptolebias marmoratus (assembly GCF_001649575.2). Classification (NCBI taxonomy): domain Eukaryota; kingdom Metazoa; phylum Chordata; class Actinopteri; order Cyprinodontiformes; family Rivulidae; genus Kryptolebias; species Kryptolebias marmoratus. The sequence goes on from NC_051436.1 coordinate 4,996,198, forward strand.
CGTATATTATAGTTGTTGAAAACAACAGAGCCACTACTCAGCCTATGAGGACATTGGTTTTCTACCCAACAATATTTTATTTTTATCAACTTAGATTTTTTGTCCTTATTCAGGGAGACTAGCTTTTAAGATTTATTTAGCTTTTAAATAAAGTATGCATATATAGCTAGAAGAAATTAAAAATCCACACCACACAAAACCATCGGTCGCAGGAGGGCAAGATTATTCTGGCCAATTGGGGCCAATGGGGGCCCGTCAAGTTTATAGGGCTGACCATTGCCCCCCCCCCCGACCCCTCCTTGGTGGCACCCCTGCTTTCAGTAAGTAAAAGACCGATTCATCTTATCTTTTGTTTTTTTTCGTAATCTTGAAAGAGTACATCCCTGGTTGGATTCCAAGTCTTTTGTAGTACTGGAAATAAAAGCACAAAAAAAGAAAACAAAAGAGATGTTATAATGTCTGAGTCAAGAAGGGACAAATACCGGTGCAGAAAATGTGAAAAATGTGTTGGAATTTTATTTAGTCTCACCTCTGTCAGCACATCCTCAAAATTTAATCCGGACATCTCCTTTAAGGACTCTATTTTTATTTTGAAATGAATAATACGACCTGTTGAACCAAATAAAAAATCTTATATTAGTAAATATGAAAATGAGAAAAACTGAGGAAAAAATATAAAAATATGCATTAAATCATAAAAAGTTATCTAAAATATTTTAATATTTTCTAAAATTTTTCTAATTCTAATTTTTTAATAAAATCTGCAATAATATAAGACAATTGTTGTTATAATTACATTTACATAAAAGGTGTTAGTAGCAACAAAAGCCGTTTTTCTACACAAGTTTTTAATGTAACTGAATGTTGCTTTTTGTTTTTTATTTATTTAATCATTTTCAAAATAATACACTGCTTTTATACAAATTGAACAGATACTTACTCGGCCCTTTGGTGCATTGATGAAATTTTGGCAAGATGGTGTTTGTTTGCATGAAAAAAGAAGTTAGGATAAATTATTAACAGTACTGTTTAAAAATGTGGATAAACAAACATTCCCTCTATAACATTTACATCTATTAAAACAAAAAAAATATTTTTTTTACTTTCTGCTTGATGAAAAAATACATTAAAGGTAAATACATAACCATTAGCTATTGCTTTTTTAAAATAACTAAACATAAGTTTAGCAAAAAGGAATGTAAGGATTCATCTGCTTTCATGTAAACTTTGCTCCATTTTAGCAGTTACTCATAATAAAGTTATTTATCTCATATAATTTACCAGTAGCTGCAGTGATGCTGACTCCGCTGCTTCTAACGTTCTCAAACACAGAAAAAAGAGTGAAGTTGTATTCAGTTCCAGCAGTCAGAGACGAGACAATGTGAGTTACTGCTCCGTCTCCATCTGGTGCACTGATGTTTGTCTCTGTGCCGTTAAACTGGAAAATAAAACTGATGTTGTTGTTCACTTTGTTCCACTGCAGAGTGATGCTGGTCTCATTTTGTCTCAATGAACTGAAGCTGTCTGTGTTTTTAGGAGCTGAGATGGAAAAAGCAGTGAGCAACTTCATCAAGAAAACAACAAAATGATTGAAAAGGCATATTTTTATTTTCACCATCTATTCAATTTTGTATCAACTTCTAAGAACTCCTATTATATAAAGATCATTAAGTTTTTACTGCTGTTTATTTAAGGCTTTAGCTTAAGAGCTTGTTGTTGCTTTTCAACAGCAGCTAAAAATTAGAGTTACCCTCCTTCAGGCAGGTAGAATCTGACAACATTTTAATAAAACTTTTCAGCTGAATTCTTTCCAAAAATTTTAAAAGTTAGATTGGTATTATTTTATATACCATCATATGGCATACACTTAAAGTAAAATATCTTACCAGTGACAGCTGTAAGCTGTATTATATTGCTTCTGACATCATTATACACATAAATGAGAGTGAAGGTGTATTTAGTTCCAGCAGTGAGAGATGAGACTGTGTGAGTTACTGCTCCGTCTCCATCTGGTGCACTGATGTTTGTCTCTGTGCCGTTAAACTGAAGAATAAAGCTGATGTTGTTGTTCTTCACTTTATTCCACTGCAAAGTGATGCTGGTCTCATTCTGTCCTGATGCTCTGAAGTCTTCTGCATTACGAGGCTCTGAGACAAAGAGGGAGAGAATGTTTTGACATCAATAACAATATTATTTTACTCTCCTAGAATTTTAAATTTTACTTCTAACAAACAAAGCTTTCAACAACCAGGCTCTATCTTACATTAATGTTCTCATTATTCCATATTTTCCTAACACAGTATTTAGCTCTCAGACAGGAGGTTTACTTGTTGTTCTTAAAGTTTCCAAAAATAGACTTGGCTTGGGTTTCCTGAGCTATCCCTTAGTCTGCTATAAGCTTAGACTGCTGGAGGACAAACTGACCACATTTCCTCACTCTGCTGTCTTTACTCGCTTTACTCACCATCCAAATATTGTTGCCATTAATCTGAGTTTGTGTTTGTTTTTCTTCCCATAGAAGCTACAGCTGGACCTGTCATTCTGTGTTTGTCTGTCTCTTTGCTGTCCTCTCAAACCCCATGGATGCTCATCTAAGCCTGGTTCTGCTGGAGGTTTCTTCCTGTGATAATGGAGTTGTTCCTTTCTACTGTTGCCTAACTGCTTGATGAAGATAGGGGATTCTGACAAAATGAAGATTAAACACAATCTGCTGGTTTCCCTAGATAGATACCTTTTACTATTTGGCATATTTTTTGGCATGTTTAAATTGCTTAATTTTAACAGTACCAATATGTACTTTTTATGTATTAAACTACTGCATCTAACCACTTTCAAAAGTGTGCTCAAGATTAGCTTCACTATTTTCTGTTTACAAAGTTGATCAGTGCTGCACAGTTTAAGACAAAATTGTTAAATCAGGATTTGGAAATTTCCCGGCTCAAAGACAAAGAGAAGGTTATTTTATCTTACTCTATTTTAATTTATTTGCACAGTTTCTATTGTCTCCATCAGATAAGAGGAAACAATTTGATTATTGATGAATTAGATTATATATCAGAAAAGGAACAATACCTGTACAGTATGCGAGAGAACATGTGGACGGCTGTGCAAGTTTGTAGACGTAGTAGTAACCATAGCAGAGTTTGACCTGGATGGTGTGTGAAGTAAAATAGCAGCAGCTTCCAACCCAGGCATTACACACGGTGCGAGTTACTATTTCATTTGTCTGTGTTGGATGAGATCCATTTATCCACAGAGGATGGTGGGTTCCACACCTTTGTTCTTCAATACACTGCTCTGGAATTTGAGCACTGGATTGCCCCAGATACAAGCGATACCAGCCTTCCCAGTTAATGTGCTGGTCACAGTGCAGGGTGGTATTGTTGGTGTTATTTACTGAACGCCAGTCATCATTCAGTACAGTGTATTTGTCACAGGGGTCGATGCATTGAACAACTGCGTTATTACTGAGGCACTCCATGCCTGAAGGACAACCAGTCTCCACACAGGTTGAAGATGTCACCACTAATTCAGGTAAGACATGGAAAAGATAAACACAGCAAGTCAGAACATACGGCTCATCTGGATTTTTCCCCTTGCAGAACAACTTTTGTTTCATTCTTCCCATTTCCTTTTCTCTTTGATATTTAAGGGAACAAGGTTTAAGGTCTTTTACACACAGAACTGTTCAATTGGAAATAAATATTTGCTGATAATAAATTCAATGTGTTACTTGGTGCATAAGATCCATAGTACTGACGAGTTTGGGCAAAGACAACACAAAGCAGTGCTCCTGAATCTAAACATATTCAGTGTTATGTTGTTCTGCACTTCAGTGGTGCAAAGAACTGCTTAAAACAAGATAAGTTCAGAGCTTTACTTTGCACTGTAGAGACCCCCAATTTAATATTATCAGATGCCTCAGTTGATCCAATCAAACTGCTCAGCTAAACAAGCTGAACAGATATTTTGACCCTCTGCATGGTTTGAGTTTTGTTCACAAGGAAAGACGGAGTATAGCTCTGTCCAGTCTATAGCTGTGGACCTCTTTTTACAGAACAATGCTCCTCTCTAGTGGTTGAAGACTGTACATACTCCTCAGTGGTACTGCTAAACCCCATAGTGACTGACTTAGGACACTATGATTTAGACAATTATGTACATAATCTTTCATTTTACACAGCTTGAAGAAAATATATCCAAAATTCCCAACAGCATAATGTTTAACAACATTTATGTTATGGCAAACAGGAGCTGAGGTCACTGAGTTGGTTCACAGCTTTGCAGGGTCAGTGATCGTTGTTGGTTGTTCAGATTGGCTGCAAGATCCTCGAGGTCCTGGATGTTGTTGGGCTGTCTTAATTGTAACATTGCATGAAAGCTGAGGACAGCTCTGAGGACAAGCTCAGATTATTTTTTATAATATCAGAGATTGCTAATCTTTTTGAAAAGATTTGTGTGTGTGTGTGGCCAAAATAAAATCTCTTGAGGGCTCTGCTTCCTTGACACACCTGGATTGGCCGGTTGGAGAGGATGGTGCTCACCATTTTAGGCGGAATAAGAAGAAACACACTTCTTAGCATCTCTATAAATGTCTAGAGCAGAACGCAGGAGAGGAGTGGATGAACTGGCGAGGGAGTAACTATGTTGATGGAGGTCTAAGAATATTTGATAAGGGAGATGGACGGACCGAAGGATGCATATATGGATGGATGAATAGATGCTCACAAGATACAAGCATTTACAGTATAAACATGGTTTAAAACGAACTCAGGATTCAAAATTTCTCACCAGTGACAGCTGTATGTTGGACTCCACTGCTTCTGACATTCTCAAACACAGAGAAGAGCGTGAAGGTGTATTCAGTTCCAGCAGTGAGAGACGAGACTGTGTGAGTTACTGCTCCGTCTCCATCTGGTGCATTAATATTTATTTCTGTGCCGTTAAACTGGAAAATAAAACTGATGTTGTTGTTCACTTTGTTCCACTGCAGAGTGATGCTGGTCTCATTTTGTCTCAATGAACTGAAGCTGTCTGTGTTTTTAGGAGCTGAGATGGAAAAAGCAGTGAGCAACTTCATCAAGAAAACAACAAAATGATTGAAAAGGCATATTTTTATTTTCACCATCTATTCAATTTTGTATCAACTTCTAAGAACTCCTATTATATAAAGATCATTAAGTTTTTACTGCTGTTTATTTAAGGCTTTAGCTTAAGAGCTTGTTGTTGCTTTTCAACAGCAGCTAAAAATTAGAGTTACCCTCCTTCAGGCAGGTAGAATCTGACAACATTTTAATAAAACTTTTCAGCTGAATTCTTTCCAAAAATTTTAAAAGTTAGATTGGTATTATTTTATATACCATCATATGGCATACACTTAAAGTAAAATATCTTACCAGTGACAGCTGTAAGCTGTATTATATTGCTTCTGACATCATTATACACATAAATGAGAGTGAAGGTGTATTTAGTTCCAGCAGTGAGAGATGAGACTGTGTGAGTTACTGCTCCGTCTCCATCTGGTGCACTGATGTTTGTCTCTGTGCCGTTAAACTGAAGAATAAAGCTGATGTTGTTGTTCTTCACTTTATTCCACTGCAAAGTGATGCTGGTCTCATTCTGTCCTGATGCTCTGAAGTCTTCTGCATTACGAGGCTCTGAGACAAAGAGGGAGAGAATGTTTTGACATCAATAACAATATTATTTTACTCTCCTAGAATTTTAAATTTTACTTCTAACAAACAAAGCTTTCAACAACCAGGCTCTATCTTACATTAATGTTCTCATTATTCCATATTTTCCTAACACAGTATTTAGCTCTCAGACAGGAGGTTTACTTGTTGTTCTTAAAGTTTCCAAAAATAGACTTGGCTTGGGTTTCCTGAGCTATCCCTTAGTCTGCTATAAGCTTAGACTGCTGGAGGACAAACTGACCACATTTCCTCACTCTGCTGTCTTTACTCGCTTTACTCACCATCCAAATATTGTTGCCATTAATCTGAGTTTGTGTTTGTTTTTCTTCCCATAGAAGCTACAGCTGGACCTGTCATTCTGTGTTTGTCTGTCTCTTTGCTGTCCTCTCAAACCCCATGGATGCTCATCTAAGCCTGGTTCTGCTGGAGGTTTCTTCCTGTGATAATGGAGTTGTTCCTTTCTACTGTTGCCTAACTGCTTGATGAAGATAGGGGATTCTGACAAAATGAAGATTAAACACAATCTGCTGGTTTCCCTAGATAGATACCTTTTACTATTTGGCATATTTTTTGGCATGTTTAAATTGCTTAATTTTAACAGTACCAATATGTACTTTTTATGTATTAAACTACTGCATCTAACCACTTTCAAAAGTGTGCTCAAGATTAGCTTCACTATTTTCTGTTTACAAAGTTGATCAGTGCTGCACAGTTTAAGACAAAATTGTTAAATCAGGATTTGGAAATTTCCCGGCTCAAAGACAAAGAGAAGGTTATTTTATCTTACTCTATTTTAATTTATTTGCACAGTTTCTATTGTCTCCATCAGATAAGAGGAAACAATTTGATTATTGATGAATTAGATTATATATCAGAAAAGGAACAATACCTGTACAGTATGCGAGAGAACATGTGGACGGCTGTGCAAGTTTGTAGACGTAGTAGTAACCATAGCAGAGTTTGACCTGGATGGTGTGTGAAGTAAAATAGCAGCAGCTTCCAACCCAGGCATTACACACGGTGCGAGTTACTATTTCATTTGTCTGTGTTGGATGAGATCCATTTATCCACAGAGGATGGTGGGTTCCACACCTTTGTTCTTCAATACACTGCTCTGGAATTTGAGCACTGGATTGCCCCAGATACAAGCGATACCAGCCTTCCCAGTTAATGTGCTGGTCACAGTGCAGGGTGGTATTGTTGGTGTTATTTACTGAACGCCAGTCATCATTCAGTACAGTGTATTTGTCACAGGGGTCGATGCATTGAACAACTGCGTTATTACTGAGGCACTCCATGCCTGAAGGACAACCAGTCTCCACACAGGTTGAAGATGTCACCACTAATTCAGGTAAGACATGGAAAAGATAAACACAGCAAGTCAGAACATACGGCTCATCTGGATTTTTCCCCTTTCAGAACAACTTTTGTTTCATTCTTCCCATTTCCTGTTCTTTTTGATATTTAAGGGATCAAGGGATTTAAGGGATCCATAGTACTGACGAGTTTGGGCAAAGACAACACAAAGCAGTGCTCCTGAATCAAAACATATTCAGTGTTATGTTGTTCTGCACTTCAGTGATGCAAAGAACTGCTTAAAACAAAATAAATTCAGAGCTTTATTTTGCACTGCGAGACCCCAAATTTAAAAATATTTTGTTTAATTGTCCTTTCTATCAGAAATTTCAGCAAATAAGTATAGGAAATGAGACAGAAAGAGATGAAACCAGGAAACATGAATTTGCAAAACAAAACAGCCGAGTTACAGACAACAGTATATTGTAAAGACAGTTGCAGGTTTAACTTCATCTCCACGGTTTTAGAGGAAGTTCGGTTGCAGGAATGTGTTCCTATCAGTATTTATGTGTCTTTTAGCTGACATCTTTAAAATAATAATTTGAATTTACTAACTTGTGTCACAGTGATTTTGGATTAACTTTAATAATAATTAGTGTTCAAAAAAATAGTTCAGAATATTGTTTTTTGATTCATCTAAATATGTTTGTCATGTATTCAGACTGCATGCAGTCTATCAATCATTAAAAAATGCCTTTATTGCATTTTGTAGAAGAATTTTTAAAACCTGCCTATGATCAGTCTGATTTACCCTTTGTTCCTATGATCAACACTCCTCTTATCTTACAGTAAACATTTATAACAAATAAAGTGTTTTTTCTTCATTGTTACTTTTCTTCTTTGTCTGAACTCCCAGCTGCACAGGAAAGTCATGGCTAATGGTTTAAAAGGATATCCAAGAAAATAAAAAACACAAATTATACAAAATAAGTCAATAAATTGTACAAACCTATGAGCCCAAAAAAGAAGATCAGCCTGTAGGCCATGGATGACACCTTTTCAAAAAAACATAAATTACATAAATTTGTTTTTTTAAATTTTCCCAAGTTTATAACAACCATTACCCTCATACTTCACAGTTATAACTAAAGACATTTTTACTCAGACAGGTTTTTAGTTAGGTGTTGGTTAATGTTTATAGGTATGGTTTTACTGTCTTTTTTGTTATGTTGCTCTCTGTTCAGCACTTTGTGACGTTGCTGTCTGTGAAATGTGCTATACAAATAAAGCTTACTTACTTACTTATAACTGTAAATGTAGAGTTTGTGTATGAATGGTAGTTGTAAAAGGTACTTACCTTTATTTTGCTGAACTCTTCAATCAGTGCTGCAATGTGTTAGTGTGTTCTGCAAGGCTGCAAGGCAAATAATAACCAAATCTTCAACTGCTGATTCTCAAACAAGACAAATATGTTAATTCAGTGATCAGGAACCTGACAGTTTTCTGTTTATACTTTGTGCTGCTCTCAGTGACTGGAATGAGGAGGTAAATTCCCCCAAAGTTTCAGGCAATGGAAACATTTCCTCTTCCATGTCACGAAACAGAGCACAGAATATGTCATTCGTATCACTGTTGTCTACATGTTTACTTGTGCAGATAATTTTTGTGCTGTAAATAAATATTGTATTATGACACGTATTGAATCTGCTTTAGGTTTTACCACTACACTTTACGATTTCTGGCTATTTCCACTACATTTTTAGCCCCCAATATTATCGTTGCTTCCTCCACTGACATTATTTAGGTTGGTATCTCAGTGAGGGTTGGTGACTAGCTGAAGATCGGCATTTTCGAGGGAGTCTCCAGATTTTCTTGCAATGTTTGCAGGGGTTTTCAATGTCATCACATGAGCCTTGTTGCTTGAATTTTGACCATTCTCAAAAAATGTTTGCAACAAATTTTCTTTCAAAATAGTCACAGAGTCTTTGCGAGTGTCTCAGACCCATCTCAGTTTTGTTGCTGGCGTCTCCAACCTGTTTCAAGAGCTGTATTCCTGCAGGGGAGAAAATATGTACAGGACTAAAAACCATGCCAATGATAAATAATAATTTTTGTTTTCCTTGTTTCTCTGCTCCAACACACCTGATTTGAACCAATGGGTGATTAACAGGCTTCTGCAGAACATGAAGAGGTGATTTAACCACTGAATCAGGTGTGTTGGAGCAGGAAACAAGGAAAATATGCAGGATGGTGGCCCTCGAGGACCAGGATTGGAGACCCCTGCTCTAAACCATTATGGACATAGCACGACCTGTCAGGTGTAACAGGGAGCACATTGTGTTTCTAATACACCACTGAAGATCTCGCCAAGAATCTGCAAAAACCATCATAGCAGGGTCATCATCCAGAGTAAAGGAAGCCTTAAACTCCAATTAACATGTAATATAGCTTTGTTTTCATCTGGTTATATTAAAACACATGTTCAATTGTATATTTTATTTTTCCTGTAACAGTGTCAAAATTTCTACCATGAGAAATGAAGTGGTCTCAGTGTCAGTTTGCCCACGTTGATAGAATTGGTGTAATAAAATATGAGTCCAGCAAGAGGTGCTCAGGGTCACATTACTCTATTTGTTCACGCGATAAAAGCAAACGCAAACCATATATAGTACAGTATTTAAGAGCCAATCATTCGTATTATAAATGACTTCAAATCTGATTTCTTTTAGAATGTACAGCAAACATTCACACACTCCCATTCTTACATCCCAGAGGCCACTGCACTTGTGAAGAAAAAGAATGGAGACAAATGCTGCCTTCAGGGTTTCAGGAAAAATCTGACATAATGATTGCTATCATATTTTATTATCGCAAAAGCATTTTGGTTGAAGGGTTCAGTTTTTTCTTTTCTTTTTCCCCATCAACTGTGCAATTTTGTGTTTCATATACTAAAAATATGTGTTTACTTTATCTTAAAAGCCAAATTTAAGCAACTGACCATTTCATAACATGTAGCTGAGAGTTTCTTAAACTATCTGGAGAAATGCATGGCTACGCTGTAAAAAAAAAATATCTTGAATTTTCGGGTTTTCTGTTTTTGATAAATTATCATTACTTGCATTTAAAATTATGTATTTTTTCCGCGCATTTTACAGAAATGTAACATTTTCTTGATAAAGTAGTGTTTTTTCAGCAAATTAAAACTGTAAAATTGAAAGCAACGTTCTGTTTTATGATTTGTAGTAGTTTGTTGTATATATATTACAGTGCTATGCATGTTGCTTTATTTAATCATCTTCTATTGTTGCAATTTAACTAGTTTTTACAGTCATTTTTGCAGACACTTTTTCGTTTTTGTCCCACAACAACAACGCAGGTAATACTTTTTAAGACTGCGTTTTTATGAGTGAAACAGCAAATATTTAAAACAATATTTGCTAAACAATTGCATCTGATGCTTCAGCATATACGCTGCTGCTTTGGGTTTTTCCGTGAGCACCTGAAGGCAGCACGAGAGCATCAGCGAGAGAAGCATCAAGGAGGAGGAGGAGGAGGAGAGGAAGAGTGGAAGCATACCGAGGAGAAGCATGAAGAATATCCGCGGATTCTGAGCTGAAGGACGGGGAAAGCGTCCTCCCTGTCTCGTCTCAGGCCGACGGGAAGCGGACGGAGGGCAGCATGGAGGAGGAGAAGCAGTTTCTTTGTGGGGTGGTGGAAGGTGAGAGCGGCCGACTTCATGCATGACCTCCTAGCTGATCATGTGATTCTTTTATTTTTACCTTTAGCACGCTGATATTTATAACAAACACGAGTCTGAGCGGTAGAAAAACGCCAGTGTGAGCTGGGCGCGGGGGAGCTGATAGATTTATTTATGAGGATGAGGGCTGGATGGAAAAAGGTAAATGATGGAGAGGGAATCAGCCAAGAAGCAGGCGGTGGAAAACCTTTGGATGCTCTCTGGTTAAAAGGCTGCAGCCTGATGGAGGAAGCTGTTTGGACCATATCTGCTAAAAATAAACCCGATAAGCCATTATACTGAAACAATATGACATTTATAGGAATAAAAATGAGGTGATAATGTTGAAAAACAGGGAGGTTGGTGACTTGAGACTGTACAGATGTTTGACATGACCATTACAGCTGATGATGGAGGTGCTTTGAGCAATGTGTGGACTCCTGTTATAGTGATAACAAAGAGGATGATCAGATAAAGTCTAAATTTCAGATTTTAATAAAGCAGATGACACTGATTATGATGATTATTATACAAGTATTTAAAAAATGTGGCAGATTATGTTGTTGCAAACGATGGATGATGATATTTAGTGACCTACTCCACTGTCTCTGATTAAAACAACACTGTAAAACATGACAAATTAGTTCAACTCAAATTATTTGGGGAGACCAATTTCTTTTAAATCAGTTGAATTTATCAACTCAAACAGAAAGTGTACATAAACTTTTAAATTAAGCAAAAGCAACTCAAGTTATTAGTTTACTTGTATGAATAAAGTTAGTAATTCAGTTGTAAATTGAATAATTTCACTTTTTTTTCCTTTACCTGAATGCTACCATGTAAGTTTTACCTCCTGCATTCAAGTTGAGAAAACTTAAAGCTTAACTTTTGTTGAATTCTTCAGGTTTTTTTGAATTGTCAGAATGAAACTAAGGTCATTCTACAGAATCGTTGAAACATTTGCTTATTTATTGAATGATTAGTGCACAGCCTGATATTTGTTAGAACCAAAAACATTGATAGTTTGCAACTTTATGTCAGTTTTCAGGATCAGATAAAAAAGTCAATATAGCAGATTAGTTTTGAGTAATCAAAATTTAAAAATCTCCCAAAAAATAAACAAATGAACTGAGTTAATTTCAAGAAAATTATAGTTTGAGTCCAGCTTATTTGTGGAATTAATTTACATTTTAGATATTTGACTTATGGCAACTTATTTCTTTTATTAAGTTGTACACACTTTGCATGAAGAAAGCCATTTTCTAATAAATAAGATAAAAAAAGATTCAATACAAAAATTATTTGAGGTCTTTATCTTTAGATCATAAAACACTGAACTACTCTTTTGTTTTCCATGTAAACAGAGTCTAATCATTTATTTTTCACCAGAAGATTAAAGTTAACCTATTTAAAATGTGCAAGCCTTTGATGTTATTCACTGTTATAATTGCCATTGTTTTGTTATAATTATTTAAATTATTTAAATAATCATGGGCCTAAAATTACAAAATGTTTTAGTTGCTGCTGCTTTTTAAAGCTCATATCTTCATTTAGTTAATCAGAGATGATAAAGACCCAATGATAATGATGTTTGGCATCAATTGATGTAACTTCTGTTAAAACACTCGGGGATCCAGTTCACAGCAGCATTTTGTTTGTTAAAATATTAACTTTGCTGCTGATATTCCTCAGTGAAATAGCTTTTACGCTTCATCACTGGTGGCTATATTTCCTCAAACGTGTGGGTTTCTCAACCACACGAGGAGTCATCTACAGAGGTGCTAATTTGTCGCACACACGCACAGCAAAGCAGTCAATAAAATAAATAAAAATCCTCATTTGCACGCAAAACAATTTGGTCAATTCGTGTTCAGTTTACTCCTCATGCTGACCCACTTACTGTGGCGCGGATACTTGCACACACATACTGTAGATTTATTCATAAACACAAAGGACTGAGAGGGACGCTGGAGATGCTCCCATTTCTAAAAATAGAAAATGTGTTGGAGAGAGTGAATGCAGATGAATTAGGCCTCCAAATGCAGCGAGATGTGGCCAAGGAGGCACTGAAAGATCTCAACTCCTGCTGTTTGGAGCTTCTACGCCAAAACCAAAACAGATACTGCACCTGATCTGTTTGTGAATAAAAGCAGCAGCATATTTATTGCTAAAAAACAAAAACTTTACAGTAATCATCTACAGTGCTGTTTCTAGCTTTGTGGGCTCCACATGCAAGATTTAGGGGCCTCTATTTTGTCAAACTGTAATAGAGGAACTCTTAATCCATTAGATGAACAATATATTACACTTAATGAGCAAAACAGGCAGCAGTCACTCGGTGGACGTCACTCACTGCAGAACAGTGGAATCCAACAATTCTGACTTCATTTTAATGTCATGAACAGGGCAGAAGGAGGGGAACCCTGAGCGCAGACTCATCTTAACAAAACTATTTTAATAACAAAAGAATCAAATACAAAAACAAGGAGCTGACGCAGCAGCAAACAAAACCTAAACTCAACAACATTAACTTAAACAAAACATGAACAGACCTGAGACGAGACGAAAACCAAACAGAGCATTGGGGGGTGACGAGGCACGAACAACTAGCAGGACAGCACGTCAGGGAGGCAAAAGTACAACAAGGAAAGGGACTGGGTTTTAAAGGCAGAGGGTAATTATGGAAAGTGGCCACAGGTGAGTGAATACAATCAAGACTTAGGGCAGGTGTAAGTGGGCGTGGCAGACCAAAGAGTGACTAGGGAGGAGTGAATAGTGACAGGCACAGAAAAACATGAACACAACAAAACAAAACCTAAAGGAGACCAGAACACAAATATCAAACACAGGGGAACAAACAAAACCGAATCCTAACAATTAACAAAAATAAAAATAAAAAAACAATAGCCCCAGCTTATCAATGCAGTGTATTTTATTCTTATATCTTACATTTATTTTTAGGCAAAGACAGGTGATTTTAATTCTCCTCAGATGAGGCTGAACATTCAGCTTTGTGGCCCACTAGTGTCTTGTGGAGCCCTAGTCTGTGTATAGCACAAAATGGCTTGTCTATATAATGTCTGCTCAGCGTAAATCAACAGACTATAGCATATAACTTTGTTTAAAGAGCACTTAAAAAAACTTAAACAATGCCAACCAAAGTGCTGTAGATTTTAACAAACAAGGACAGGACAAATAAAAAAATGCATTTACAGGATAAGCAAAAATATAAAACAACTAAAGCAGATTTAAAAAGTACAAAAAGGTTATAATCAACAGCTCCTACTGGGTCAAAAGCGTTAAACAATAAAATTTGATGTAAATGAAATTATTTCCAGTTAGAGTTTATAAATAAGTCTGTTGCCACAAAGGTGTGAATTGATGTTGTATTCAGTGTTCAGGTTGTGTTAAATAATTGAACTCATTTAATTTTTGTTTTTCCTCCAGGTTTTTATGGCCGGCCCTGGTCCATGGACCAGAGGAAAGTTCTCTTCCAGTGGTGAGCAGTTTCTCACTGAAATGAGTCTTTGTAGTGTTTGTTTGCTAGCTCGTATGTGCTGTCATGTGTGTACGGCGTGCGTATAGATGTGACGGTCATAGTGTCTTATAATGCATGAACAGTGATGTGCAAACACAAGCTGGTACGTGTCATTTTAGTTCCCATCACCAGAATCCCTCTCATTTGCTGCTAGATATAATGGCAGCCTTTGACACACGACAATAGTATTCGATGTGTTGATGTTAGCATTCAAAGGTGGAGCCCTGGAATGGTTCCAGTTGTACCTGTGGGATCTGAGTTTCTCTGTTCATTTAGGGCACAGGTGTCAAACTCCATTCCTCGGGGGCCGCTGTCCTGCATGTTTTAGATGTGTTCTTGCTTTAAAACACCTGGTGTAAATGGACGACTTGTTCCCGTGCTCCTGGAGAACCTGATGATTTGGTGAGGCGGTAATTAAACCATTTGAATCAGATGTGTTGGAGCAGAAAAACCTAAAACCTCCAGGACAGCGGCCCTCGAGGCCTGGAGTTTGACACCCCTGTAGGGAATGATTCATTAGCTGTGCCTTCATTTAGTTGTGAGGTACCTTATGGTTCTATTTTAGGCCTCATGCTCTTCTCATTATATATATCCTTCCCTTGGGGTTCATTATCAAAAACAAACCACTATACACTGTTTTGCTAATAATCATTATATTTATCTTCACCTAGCATCCATCCTTTCTTCCATTCAGGCCTTCTTAGATTATCCAAAGACATACAAACACTGGTTTTAACTTGAAAACAAAGCAGAAATTATTGTCCTCGAACCAGAGCAGCTTTGGCAAGGAAGTGGCCCACATGTATGTATGTATGTGAAGGGCTGAGAATAAACGCTACCATAAACCCAGACAAATAAAAGTTTAGCTATAGTAGTTTAGCTATAACTATATTATTTGATAATTAGATTTTGATAACCTTTAAACAGGATTTAGTGTGGCTGAAGTTTTTTGTAGAACATGTTTTTAAATTTCCATGTAAATCACATGACTGCTTGTTCGAATGTGTCAGGATTTGTGTGTTTTTGTTGTATTCTGTTTGAGTTTCATGTTTAGTTCTGCTCCTTGTGTTCTCTGTTGTAGATTATTGTATTGTCTTGCTTTTTTGTGTTCCCTGTGCCACTATTCGCCTGCACTCAACCCAGACTGTCACTCCCCTCTGCACCTGTCTCCAGTTAGCAATCACTCACCTGTTACCTCTCCCTCCATAACTCTGCCTTTATATTCAGTCGTCCGTTTCTATCATGCACTATCTGGTTCTCCTCGTGTTCCCTGTGATCTGCTGTTTAGTAAGTTTTTGTTTGCTGCGACGTCAGCTTTTTGTTTTGTTCTTATTAATCAATCAGTTTTCCTTTGAGCTCCTCGTGTCTGCCTGCAATATGGGTTCCAACCTACAACTCAACAATAAAATATTGATCAGTACTGTTTTATAGCCCTTAACAGAGTCTTTGTATCCAAAACTATCACAACATAGAAATGGTGAAAACAATTAAAGAAGATAATATTTATTCTTTAAGATAATTAGATGAAAAAGGGAGCGCCATTGCTCTAAGGGGAATTTTAAACAAGCCCTCAGGCTTTTTTGAGTCACGGCCAGAAGAAAACAACCACACTCCTTCCTTCATGTGCCAAAACATTTTTCATTGACAGATTCCTCAACCCACAAAAAGACCAGCTCGCCTTTTATGACTCAGCTCAACGCACAAAGTGCCTTTCAATGAAAGCACCTTTAGCCTTATACTATAAAAGAACAAATAAGTACGTAACAATAAGAGAAGAAACGTCTAAAACATACTTTTAAGTCATGCACTAATGAAGGATACAGCACTCCTGTTTTTATGCACGTTCATGCCCTTTGTGAGTCTTTGTAGCTGGAAGCAAACCAATTAATTCTTAATGCCACACTCTTATCTGTACGGATTAAAACTTAAATCCTTGTTGAAAGCTGGGACAAAGTGTTAAAGTTTAGTAGCTAATGGCTGTCTGCATCCTACGTGTGTGTGCCTCTGCTTTTATGTGCAAACACAAATTCACCCAAATCACTTTTAAACTGGTTTCTTGAAGTTTTCAATTATGGCACACGAAAACCAGCTATGATTAAGTTACTAAAACTATTGCCTGAAACAGCTATTATTCTTTCAAATGTGTGCTGTAGCCTGTGCATGATCAGGAAACTGATTTAATAGGCGCACTACAGGAAATTCTCCAAAACTTGAGCATCGGCTGAGTGTGTGGGCTCCAGATTTATTATTAGAAAGGTTTTTTGGGCCTCTAGTGTGGGGTGCAGCACAATAGCCGAGCGTTGCATAAGTTTGGCAAGAATAATGCCGTAGATTTGTCTGTGGTGTCCAAGTTTGTGTGTGAATGGTTGTGGGTTTTGGGTGTGTAGGTTGCCACTTTGCGGAGACAACTCATGTACCATCTGTCGAGGAAGTGAAACAGTGATGGAGTCAGAACACGGCCCCCCTACGGGTAACCAGGGAAGACAAAAACAAGTCAAAAGACATTCATGTCTGTGGATGTGCACATGAATGGTCTCTGGTGCAGATATTCTTTCACTCCTAGTACTAATCTCTATTTATAATTCAGGAACTTGTTTCCTGTAACTGACACGGCCTTGATTCCTCGCGATCAATACAGTGCATCTGTTTTCTTCCAGTTTGTTGCTGTTTTTGGTCTTCCTCCTGTCTCCTCCTCTACATCAGTTCCTAATCTGCTTCTGAATTGTATCCCATTGAACAAATACAAGCTATAAGATACAGAACAAAATCAAATGGATGAAGTTTGGTCAAGTAACACATTGAAGATGTCAAAGAAGTGTCAGTGAGGTGTAGGTATTTTAATAAAACATCCATTGCCTTGGCTCGGAGGTTAAAACAGATGATTCACTCATCAAATTCATCCAAACCAATAACCACATGAGGCATTCTTTTTATGTTTCATTTGCTTAAACGTTTCGGTTTTAGCAAATACTGCACCTTGAAAACGCGTTTCCTCCTTTTCCCTCCTCTCCGTTAGGATGCAGCGCTGGGGGTTGAACACCTACCTGTACGGTCCAAAAGACGACCTGAAACACAGACTGCTGTGGAGAGAAGTCTATTCTTCTGAAGAGGAAGGTAAATACATCTTTATCTGTCCATGTTTAACCAATTAAAGGGGAACTGTTTGTCACAGAATACCTCAGGAACGATGGATAGTGCAGCAGAAGAGTTTGCCTCTTACTGCAATGAATACAGCTGCCTTTTTTTCAACTAAAAATGTATTTATTGCATCTTAAAAGCATCAGCAGTTTTTACACTTAGTCTGACGTATCTACATAACCTGTAACATAGAGTCAAGATGAATATCCTCAGTGATTTATATCAGGAAGTGAAATGAAATAACACAGATAATAGTTTACAGTGTAACCTCGTGGTTTAAAATCAACACTGGAAAATGCAACAGAAAACTGTACAACTAATATAAGAAAACAAAACCAAAAGTGAGAGTTATAATTTCCAGACAGTAGTGATAATTGTGTTTGAACAGATCTAAAGTGAATACCTGTGGTATGTCTGAATCTTGTACCGTATTCTATGAATATGTGAGCAAATTGTTGCAGATGTTAAATCTTCAAATGTCTCCAAGCATTGTAATTAAAACCCACACCCTTGTAAGGCTTTAGTTTAGTTTGGCATTGTATGATCTTTTTTTATACTGAATGAACAGTACAAGTAGTCCTCCCATTAGTCTTTATTAATCCAATACTTTCAAGGCATTTTTTCCTCTTTTAAAGAGGTATATATGACATTGATGGCATATCGTTGACCACATAACTGTAATAATTTAGACAACTAAAAAAGAAAATGACCTACTTTTACATGGGTACAGTTTAACAATGTCACTGCTGTACTACGGCAGTATATTTTCCCTTTTTTGTTTGCCTATTATGAAGTTGAACAAATCCAAATGAAAATGAGCCTTTGCAATTCAAGCCATAAAGCTAAGATATGTTGTAGTAAAATGGTCAAGTATCTTAAAATTGAGACAAAAACCAACAGAACCAACAACAGAAATAATAAACAACAGTAAATTCACAAACTTAAACCTAGGAGATGAGGAACTGTAACATATTATAGACGGTGATCTACTGAAATCCAGTCAATATGATTACTTCAACATTCAGCTGACTGACCAAAAAAAGATCTTCTTTACTTTGTTACTTACATCCATAAGGCTCTCCAAGCTGTTGCCATCCAGAAATAAAGATTTTACATAATCTTTCCTTCTTTATGAACCATTTTATTTACCAGTTTTGGCCAGTATTCCTTATATTGTCTCATTTTAACTTGTGTTTTTAACTTTTTCCTTTCCCACCTTCCTTCTTCCTTTCAGCTCAGTTGCACACTCTCATAGTAGAGGCTCAGTCCAGAGGCCTGAGGTTTGTTTACGCCTTGTCTCCTGGTCAGGACATTGTCTTCTCTTCTTCCTGTGACTTGACGCTGCTTAAACGCAAACTGAAACAGGTAATAATCTTACGCTCCAGCAAATATTCCAGAAATGTACTCCTTGGTTCAGTCTCATATAAAGGCTCCTCTCTCACTCTCTGTCAGGTCTCAGACCTGGGTTGCCATGCCTTCGCCATTCTCTTTGACGACATCGATCACTCCATGTGTCAGGCCGACAGTGAAGCCTTCACCTCATTCGCTCATGCTCAGGTCACAGTAACCAATGAAATGTATCGGTTCCTGGGGGAACCAGATGTCTTCCTTTTCTGTCCTACAGGTAAAACTGAAGTCAAGACTTAGCAAAATACAATCAAGTGTTTTATAGCATAAAATACATTTTTTTTGTCCTTCTCTCTCACTGTAGAGTACTGTGGTTCCTTGTGTTCCCCCAGTGTGTCCAAGTCTCCTTACTTGCAAACCATTGGAGAGGACCTCCTGCCTAATATAACAGTAATATGGACAGGTAACACCAAAATCTTAATAATGTCTTCTCCCAAAAAGGCTGGATTTGTTCAGCACAAACAAAGGACCTGCTTTTTTCTCTCTTTTAGCATTGATATGTAATTTCTTGCCTAAAAAAAGCCTTCACAAACACTTATCATGCACACATGCAAATAAGTGTGTGCACAAACCCACGCAACCTCCTCCACAAACCAGGCAATAATTTAGGTGCACCTCCACCCACAAGTAGATGGAAGTTCAATAGAAACACGCACACACAGATCGCCCACTCCCTTTCAGTTTGTTTCTTCAATTTTATTGCTCCTCTCTATATTCTTACACCTAAAGCTGCTCCATGGGAGCCATTTTACAGCTCAGTTATGAAATAAAACATTTATTTTTTTTTATTTTTATATATATTGTTACATTAGTGAATATTCATCACACCGCCTGGTTTGTTTTGCTTGCTCATGTTGCTGGAATCTTACAGATCCTGCTGATAAAGCTGTTTTGTACTCAAGCATGTCACCTCCCTTGTATTTGTTTGGATTAGTGAAATGCTGCCAAAAGCGTCAGGAAGTTATGCCATGCTGTGCTGTGCAGCCTTGCAGTTTTATCGAGCTGTTAAACAAACCTAGCTTTGTTTATGTTGATTTAGTTCTTTCAGCTCTATAATCTGTTTGAACCACCAAGTAAGCTCTTTAACTTTCTAACTTTACATTGCTGTTGTAACTTGCAGGCGTTTTGTAAAGATAAAGGGCTTCCTGTCGGCCTTTCTGAGCAAACACATCCAGCTGACAGTCCTGTATAAGTTACACAGTAATATTACTGGAGAAAATATGTAAGGGTGCCGTCCCGTGAACAAGCAAACATCCTGCGGTTCCTGTTTTTCCTGCTTCTTCAGGGAAACCTCTTTCCACATTGATTTATTAACCCTTCAGTGATGCAACAACTCTCTATGGTTACATTCAAAAGACTGGTTCAAATAAACATCCAACTTTTTAGATTAGGGGTGAAATGGTTCACAAAATTTACGGTTTGGTTAGATTTTTTTTGTATTGTAGGTTTTGGTTTGGTTTTCTCTTTTTCTTTTTGTCATTTTGTAAACACTCCAGAAACACCATGCATTGGTAACAGATAATTCACCTTTTACACAAAAAACAAAGGCAAAGACGAAATGCTGCAAAAGAAAAATGGTGCAATCACAGAAAATAGACAGTAGCAAAAGGAAAAATGCTGGAAATACCAAAAACATCAACCAGTCAGACAAAAGCTTCAGCGGTGTCTTCCTGTCATCTGACCCGGTGCTCGCAGTGAGATGTCAGTCAGCCCACCTCCGTGTCTCCGTCCTCCTAAACACAGTGGTTCTTTTAGAGACCATCAACAAATTACTGAACCAATGAAACTTGAAAAACAAAAATTAAATGACCTCCATGTCATGTGAATTTCTGACCAAGAGTTAATGTTGAATTGTTTCATTAGACTGGAGTCATAAGACACACCTAATTGTATCTAGTTTTAAAACATTTAATAGTTTTTATTAGTATTTTGATGAAAAATAAATGTTTAAATGAATAATTATTGTTGAGTTGTTTTATTAGACTGGACAAATAAGACACATCCACCTAATGAAACAATTCAACATTAATTTTTCATCATCTTAATCATCATAAACTGAGACAGGTGAACCAAACGGTTCAGAGTATTTCTAAAAACCGTTCCATTCCTATTTCAGGTATTCATCTTCTAAAAACCCAGCCTTCTCATTCTTCCCTCTTTCCAAACAGGCAGCAAAGTCATTTCCAGGAAACTGTCTTTAGACTGCCTCGCCGAGGTGGAGTCCGTCCTCCAGCGATCCCCTCTAATCTGGGACAATCTGCACGCCAACGATTATGATTCCAGACGTCTCTTCTTGGGGCCTTTCACGGGTCGAGACCCTCAGATTAGGAGCCACCTGAGGGGTCTGCTGCTCAATCCCAACTGCGAGTTTGAAGCCAATTACATCCCGCTGCATACGCTGGGAACCTGGTACAGAACAGGAAAGGAGGATATGAAAGGTGAGAGAATGGAAGGAAAAACACACACAGGACATATCCTCAGCTAATGAACTAATATTAGCTCCTCCAGACCATATTAAGGCACAGTTACCACCTTTGCTTCCTGGAGAAATGTTTAATAAGCCAGTGTTGCTTAGCAACTAGCACTTTTTTGACCACCAGGCAGAAATACAGGCTGAAATAAATATGTTTATAGAAATTAAAGCTCCATCTGTTGTCCTAATTGTTCTAATTGTCCTAACAGTAGTTTGATAATTTCTAAATATTGCATTACACAGTTTTACCAGTTCTTAGTCATTTTTTATAGAAAAGTTCAAAAGGTTTAAAGATTGCTCTCATCAGTCTGTTTCACATAAATATATGTGCATTATATACAAGTATATAAAAAAAATTACCACTATGGAAAAAAGTAACAGGCTCGCGATACACCTGATTTAAAGTTTTGCTCACTTTTATTGCATTCCATTTGCTGTGACAATAAAATGCATAAAAAAGCCATAAGGAGTACTGGGGGGGAAGGGAAATGAACAGAAAATTGTAGAAACACAGATTCACTGTAGTGTGTAATGTTCTGCTGACAGAGCTGGGGGTGAGGTGGAAAGGTTGTTCGGTATGATGATGAAGAAAAAGTGAAAGGAGAGGAATGCTTTGTAAGATGGAGGGTTGGAGGATGAAGAAGATAAAAGAAATAAAAAATTATTTTAATGACATTTGGGTGGAAACCAAAAGGAAAATTTAATTCTTACACAAAAGTTTGCTGCAGAAACTCATCTTCACCTTGAATGCAGGCATCTGAGTCTGATTATAGAAAGATTTTTTTTATTTTCAGAGTATTCTTTATAGCTGTTATACAGAAATGGTATTAATATTTTAGATGAGGAGTGTGAGTACTGCCCTGATCGAGCTCTGACTGCCGCGCTCCGTGACTGGATGGAAGAACTCAACCAGCCTCTACAAGCAGGTAAAAATAATGTAATGATGTGTTTTAGTGTGTTTGAAAGTTACCAAATTAAAATTGTTATGTTTAAAACCATTATTACAGGTCGTCAGAGCTCAAGAACTGATCAGCGTGTCTCTGTTGTATCATCGCGCTCCAAAACGCCCGACAGGTCCGGTTCTCTTTCCACCTTCAGAGCCACCTCTGCAGTGGCCAAGCTCCCAGTCTTTCCACTGAACTCTAGCTCCCCGCCGTCCTCTCCGCCCATGGGCAAAAAGGAAAGGGAGGGCGAAAAGGAGAGGAGACACCAGTCTGGCCAGCCCACTCAGCATCCTCCTGGATCCAGGCCAGGGGCCCCCACAGGTGGAGGCCGCGCACAGAAGGCCCAGGGTCGGGGGCTCTGCGGTGGGAAGGGCCTGCTGAGTGAGGCCCAGGTTCGGCTGCTGGTTGGCCTTCATTATCTCCCCCACGAGCACGGCCCTTCGGCCCAGAAGCTGCTGCAGGATCTGACCTGGCTGAAAACAAACTGCCACCTGGTCAGCACCAACGGCAAGAAGACACAACCTCAGAAGGTCAGTGAGGATTTTAGAGAAGTCTGAAACACAGAATGCATCTCTGATACAGATGTGCACTTTCTGTCTCCAGGTCGACGAGTGGCGTGGACGAGCCTCCAGTTTCCTGTCTCTGTGTGAAGAAATAGCACAGCTCCACTGCAGCGTGGTGGGTGGGGCCAACAGGGCAGTGCTCTATGACCTTTACCCTTACGTGTGGGACCTGAGGAACACAGCTCTGGTGGCAAAGGCCTTCATATCCTGGCTGGGTAAGAACACAGACAGGTGGGGGGGAGGGTAGAGCGAGAATGCAGATGCTTACTGTAAGTGTAATATGTTGCTTACGTTGTTCTGTAAATGTCACTCGCCGTCGAAAGTCGAAGGAGGATCCTAATGTTTTTGTCTGTGTGTTTGCATGTTCATGTTTTATTACAACGCACAATGGTTACACTTTGCTATACTTTTATGCACTTTAGCTTTTCCACTGTTGTCAAATACATCTAACCTACAAGCAAATGAGACATGCCTCTGTAGTGTTTCGCCCACTGCAAAGTACTGCAAGTACATATCTATAATACAAATCACCCTCTTCTAATATTTAGTACAGCAACCTTTAATATAGTTTGACATTGTAGGGATATACGCAGTGCAAAAAGTAACGCATACTTATATAGTACATGTGATATGCAGAGGATAGGCTCTAGTGTAAATGCTGCTAATTTATTATATGATAAGCTGTTCATTGCATAGTGTACTAATAATAGTTGTGTACAGCATAATAACTTGTAGTACACATAAAATAATAAAAGTTCTAATGTACTTTCTCAGTTTTATTTTCAGCACATAGTGTATTACTGCACAATAAATATAATGTAATATTGAACTAAAACATAACTATACAGTTCTACTGCAGCCTAAAATAATATTACACATCATATAATACTGTAATATAATACTATGTAGATGAGTAGCATCCCCTAAAATTGGCCATAAAGTTTACTTTTGTACTTAAATATGTAGTATGCCATGTTTGTCTATATCAGGGGTCTCCAATCCTGGTCCTCGAGGGCCACTATCCTGCATGTTTTCCTTGTTTCTCTGCTCCAACACACCTGATTCAGTGGTTAAATCACCTCTTCATGTTCTGCAGAAGCCTGTTAATCACCCATTGATTCAAATCAGGTGTGTTGGAGCAGAGAACAAGTAAAACCTGCAGGATGGTGGCCCTCCAGGACCAGGATTGGACACCCCTGGATTAATTTTTTTTTTTATCTAAACAGTGTTGTGTACCACAAAACATGCTTCACCTTTTATTGTACATGTATCTGAAAAGGTTCCATGAATCAGTTCAGAGTTGTTGTTTTTGTTTGTCTCCTTCAGATGGACGGGTGATGAGTGACAGCTCAAGCCTCGGCTCCTGGAGGAACTGCTTTCACTGTGAGTAGGAACGAACTTTTCTCTCCCTATCTGTGCTTCAAAAAGCTGAAACTAAAACACTGAGTCATTACTTTTCCACACGGTCTCCTGGGTTGGTTACAAGCCTCGGTTGGTGCATAAAAACTGAGAAATGTTCATTTCAGTTAACATCACAAAGAGTTGTAAAAATGTAACCTGCGAAATTTTATACTGGCATAAATTCTGGATTTAAAGCTATGCTGTCATTTTTCTTTTTTTCTTTCTTTAAATTTTTTTTATCAGGGTGTGGGAAGACAACTGGAGTGGACGTGTTGGGGGTGGACTCAGAGCCATGGGTGTTCAAAGGGGGAGTGTCCGGGGAAGTACAGGTAGCCTATGTCAAATATTATTTGTACTAGATATTTTTATGTATTTCTACTTGCAGTTATTACTAAATTCTCAATAATGTCTGGCTTATCTTTGTCAGATACAATGTATAACTAGCCTAATGTGTGTGTGTGAATGTGTTGCATAGATGCTCCTCCCTATAAGCAGCAGCAGTGAACTCTTCACTCACCCCCCTCCTCTCTTCCCTACCTCTCGCCTCTACAACATCAGGCCCTACCACAGCAAAGACAAGGTAGCTGACGTCTCATCCACATGCATAATAATACAAAATCACAGGTGATGTAGGTTTATAACATGGGTTTACATAAACTTCTATCAAATTAATGTGATTGGAGTTGTTTTAGAATGATAATAATCAGCAAACTTAGATATAATCCTGTCAGAACATCCTGATTACTAAGTCATTTGCCAAATTTAAGGTCAGTTTTTACTAGCCTGTAAAGAAACGCATGATAGTAATCTTTTTTTAATGATATATTTGTAGGTGGAGTTGTATCGGATGGTCCGCCAGCTTCACCTGAGAACTCAGGGTGGTCAGGAGTCCAGTGTGGCTCATCCAGATGTCATTGGAGACAGGTTTGTCTTTGAGACTGGGTAAACGTCCCTCTTATGTGGCTGACGTTTCAGCCCGTCTGTGCTGACACCTTCTTTCACCCTCTAGATGTCTTGGTCCGTGTCTGGCACTGAGCCCCGAGTACAGCTTCATCCTGGAAGATGAGCTCGGTGTTTGTGGCTGCGTGCTGGGCATCTTGGACGTCCGCTCCTTCGCCAAGCGGTGCCAGGCCAGCTGGATACCTGCCATGAGAGACAAATACCCGCCCAAAGGGAACAACACACATCCCAACACACAGGTGCGTGCTAGAGCACGACGCGGCACAATGAGCTCATGGACCACTCGTGTTTGACCCATGACTGGTGATTCATTTTACAGGGCGCAGTGTGCGTGGCATGTTCGAGACATCAGGCAAAGTTATGCACACAAGTGTTCTGACATATCTGTAGCTGCTGTCACACCATCTGGGCCCTATCTTTTAAAGATTAATTACCAACAGAGCAGATGGTGGAGAACACAAGTAAACCAAACAAATGGCACAAACATGTACATACGATTACACACACACACTCACACACACAGGCATCTGAGCTCTAATTTATAGTCATGTTTGTTGGAACAGAGTTCAAACATAAGAAGTTCATACGGTGCACATTGTGCAACAGTGAGCAGTTTTCTAAGAGTGAGAAATAACCCGTCACTGTGGTGAAACGCCTTACATTTCAGCAGTTTAATTGAAAAAGGGAGTTCATACTGTAACACACAAAGCTCTCATGGTGTTTTTAGCTCTTCTCAGGCAAAGAATCAAACAGAACTGGTGGTAAGCAATAGACACAGTCAGACCCAGACATCTGCGGATGATTGATCCTCCTGCTCGATGAGTCATGGTGCACGCTGACAGTCATGATTTGGATGACTGCAGCTTTGTGTGTGTGTGTGTGTGGGCAGGGAAGGTTTTCCTGTATAATGATTTTTTTGTTCAAGGAGAAAGAGTGTTTGAATGGCATTTATTGTTTCCCTATAGACTTTCTTGCGTAGGTTCTTTCCTCCAGATTGTTTTATAAATTGGAAAAAAAAACCTCCAGTTTGCATTCCAAGAAGTTTTTAAGATTCTTTGAATGAGAGATACAATACATACACGTCTACAACACAAACCAGCAGAGTATCAACAGCAATTGAATTTTGACTAATTAAAGTTTAGGATTAGGATTAAGCGTTATCTTGTCTGTCTTTATGAAATGTAATGACTCGGTACCCTGATTTATTGAGATTGTGCAGGACTTATCTTGTCAACTGTGCCTCATGAACATTTAACATCTTACCGTTTTTCTTTACAACATTGTCAGAAAACCTGTCTGCTTTCCTCTGAGCAGGACTTGATCCAGTTAATGGAGGAGGACCAGGGGGAGTACCCGGACTCGCTTCTTTATCACTTTCCCTCTCAGCTGCGACTGGATGCCCTGCCTGAGCTGGTGGACGTCAGCGTCAGCCGAACCCTGATCACCGCCCTCCTCACTGCGCTCAAGGCCAACGGTACGCTATCATAATTATCATAATTTATTAAAAGAATAAAACAAAAAGCTGACAGGGCAGCAAACAAAAACTTACACGCTGGTGGCTCATCTGGAACATGAGGAAGAAGACACGGGGAGAACCAGATAGTGCAGGATAGCAACACTGGGATTAAATTTAAACTACATAGGGACTAAACACAGGGAGCAAACTAAAAACAAGGATAAGCAGAGCTACAGGAACACGAGGGGAAACATGACCAGAAAAGAACACAAAAGCACAAATCCTAACAGCTTTAATGTCAGTCTGTTTGTAGGTCAGAGATCATCATCTGTCAGCCGACTGGCCATATCCAGCCTGAAAAATATTAAATTATTAATGAATTCTACACAATCCAATCCAATCGGTCTGCAGTAGCTCGGTGATCGGTGCTGCAGTCTTGCAGTCCTGAGGCTCCAGGTTTGAGACCAGGTTGTGTCAGGAAGGGTAAAACATTTGTCAAATCTCTCGTATGGGTTCGTTTGCTGTAGTGACCCCTGTAGAGCAGCCAAAGGAAAAACAACAACAATACAATATTCAGCTGAAGCCCTGCTCAGAGAATGTTAATAAAGGCAGCGTTGTGATTCTCAAAGTTTTATATCTACTGACCAAATAAATAACAGTGGCAGAGACCTGTCACCCAAAACACTGCTGGTTGAGGTAAAATACAAATACTAAAAAATAAACCAGTCAAACAAGAGGAGAAAATAGAGTGCAAACAGCCTCAACAACCAAGTGTACTATTTTATCCATTTTTGGCTGCAGTATTTATTTCTCACAACAAGTGTGGGGAATATATGTCATTAGCAATTGTTTTAAATGTTGTGACATTACTGGACATCTTAACCCAATTGGTGTTTTATGACTTGCAGTAGAGTCCTAACCTCGACTTTCGGAACACAAGGATCTAAAAAGCATAGATTAATAGCCCAAGTTTTGCAAAGAACATATGTATTTTTTTGCCAATCTTAACAAAATATACAGCAGACATCTATTTTATGTCTAATACTACAAAACATTCACTTTTATAGCAAACGTAGGCTGATTTTAGCTTAGATTTCTATGGGCAGTTTAGATTGTTTAGAGCAGTGGTGTCTAATCCAGGTCCTGGAGGATCTCTATCCTGTATGTTATGAAGCCTAGGCGTAAATTCAGACTGGAAGACCTGCTTCAGCCTCACCTGCATCTAATCGCTGCGTCGAGCACCTCCACTCTAGCCTATCAGCATCAGACCGCGCCTCCATCACAGCCCATCAGCATCTGACGCGCCTCCAGTGTATCCAATCAGCGAGCAAGCCTTCGTTTAAAAGGACTTCCATCATGGCCCTATCCGTTCGCTGGCCGAACTTCAGCCCACCTCCACCCCTTCTCCACCTCCAGTTTCCCAGCTCCCTCAAGCTTCCTTCCCCTCTTCGACCTCCACCACCAGTGTCCGGCCTGGGGAAGACGCCTCTAATGCTCAACGTGAGCTTCTCCTCGAAGCGCATTGCTATTGTCGACACTCGCGTCTTCCGCCGAGGTCCGAGCGCCAAATATCTTATGTGATTCATGTCAAATAAAACCATTTAATTGCAGCTTCTCTTTGTCGTGAGTCTCTCCAGGTTGAATTAGTTGTTTCCCTGCTCTTCAGCAGGTTTTCTAGTTCTGCAGAAGCCTGTTAATCACTCATTTATTCAAGTCAGGTGTGTTGGAGCAGAAAAACACCTAAACATGCAGGATAGTGGCCTTCCAGGACCAGGATTGGATACCACGAGTTTAGAGGACTTTTTAACTGGGTTTTAATCCTTAAGAACTGCAAACGCTGTTCATGACAACAGAAAAATAGAAACAGACCAGGTGTAATTACCATAAAGATCAAGAGCTAACCCTCACATTGTCCTATTAGAAAAATTCTGGCCCTTTTTTCTGTTGTTGGTCACCTTTAATGTGGACGTTCTTTAATGAAATGTTGCTAATCTTTAATGATAAAATTCTTCACTTCAGTTTTCTTTAAAAGAACAATATAGAAGAATACTTAAATGATTTTTTTTTTGTCACGGTGTTTTTTCACTTTGTTTTTTTTTAATGCCTAATGTGTTCATCCTTGTGCAGGTTCTCAGGGTGTGTTCTGTGAGGTGCAGCCTACGGACCATCAGAGGCTGGAGTTCCTAACCAAACTAGGCTTCCTGGAGATCCTGAGAGGAGAAGCCAGAAGCAGAGAGGGGGTGGTGCTGGGGAGGCTGCTCTGAACATGTTCAACACACACACACCCACACACACACTTTCACAGATCTGAAGCTCCTTTCAGACATGAGAAACATTAACATTTTCATTGGTTTGTTTAAAAAATAAAATGATGTAACATCTGAGTCCTTACTGAGGCTGAGTTTCCTGAAGCAAAATGACCAGATTCTTACAAGGTTTTTATTACAAACAGAAAATAATATAGTTATCACTTAAAGATGGAACAATTGTTAAAAAGCTATTCTTAATGAAAAGCATAATTGCAGTTAATTACACATGATGCAGTTCAGTTGCCATTGCGTTAGTGGAAAGTGTACGTGTCTGAAAGGGGCTATAAATCATTAAAAACAACTTGCACTCAAAGAGCTGAAACACTGAGGCACTTCTACACAGAACAATGTTCTGAACACGGTCTGTACAGTGGAGCAGAGATAACTGAGCTTTGTAAAAAAGCAGGATTTGTGTTTTTAGGGACAAATCAAGATGAGCCTTCAGGTTTCTGAGCAATTTACAGAATATGAAATAAGTGTTGATTTTTAACCGTTTGGAGAGGAAATGTGATCATCTTCTTTAGAGTCTTGACTTGGTTCACAACTTTTTTTTATTTTGGGCTTTAAAGAAGATGAGAAAAATGTTTGCGATGGGAGCAGAGCACTAGATCTAAGGAGTTGAATTATACACCTCTATGAGAGAATATGATTGTTTTATTTTACAGTGTAACACAGAGCCACGTGTCATTTAAAGAGGTCTGATGCATATATATATATATATATATATATATGCACTTGTGCTCAGCCCCGAATTACAGATGTACTAAAAAAAAAGCAGCAGCATGTTTGATCTTTGATCTGATGTCATTAAACCCTTATAAGCCTTGGAGCGAGTGCTTAAACAGGACCAATGTATGAATTTAAGGAGGGGAAATTTGTTCCAGACTGCTTCTCTTTTAGGCACAGTAAGTTTTTTGAGACGTTTACAGAATAAACAATACAACCAGGAGCTTCATTTCAGGGTGAAACAATACAAGAGGACATAAATAATTCTTTCTAGTGGATCTCTTGCTCAGCGCTCTCTGTTTTGTTTATAAAATCTTTTGTGTTCTTACTTTTTAAAACTTATATTGATAGTTGTTTTCTAGTGCTGGTTATGTTTGTTACAAGCCTTTCACACTGGCCCATGAACTAGCTGTGATGTAAAAAATCTGCCAGAAGGAGGATGAATATATTGAGAATATATTGAGCTCCTTGTTATGGGTGATGGGTTCACAATGGTTTCGTTCATGCACAGAACTTCTGTAGTGAGGTTGTGGTGATTGATCTTTGTGGTAGCGGGGTATTGGTGTCCTGGGTGGAGCATGGGGGAATGTGGTGATTACATATTTATAACACAGGGCCTGTGCGCAGTGACATGACTTGGTCTTCCAGAATCTGAAACGGGCATAGCCACGCTAGCCTCATGCCTAAACTACAACCCCATCATAACACACCAAGCTGGCAGCGCTCCAAGTTTATTACTGTAACACTCTGGGTGGTGTGGCTGCTACATGCATCGTGTCTCGGTACAACCAGTAGGATCACACCACGGTCTCATCGCCACGCTGCGATGACCAATCTTCTCTCTACAATAATAACTGCTGCAACAATCTCATTAAGTGTTCATTCACTGTTTAGGGGCAAAGCAAGAGAAACTTGTCCTCATCATGTTCAGGTCTAGCTCAGGAGAAACGTGCTGGCGTGGTGTGATCTTCTAGCCCATAGCTGCATCTTGATGCACAGGTGTGCCCAGGGCATGGCACAATAGCGGGTGTACGTGGTAGTATCATTGTGGGAAAGTGCTGTTTCAATGCTATCTCATTGGGGTACGACTGTTGATGACTAGTTGGCAAGAACTTTGTGTTTGCCAGTCATGAGACAACGTTTTGCTTGGCCATTTAAAAAAAAAATCAGCCTACTTTTGTGTTCACGGGTCACAAAGTTGTATTCTAGGCT
This sequence comes from Kryptolebias marmoratus, assembly GCF_001649575.2. Taxonomy (NCBI): domain Eukaryota; kingdom Metazoa; phylum Chordata; class Actinopteri; order Cyprinodontiformes; family Rivulidae; genus Kryptolebias; species Kryptolebias marmoratus. The sequence goes on from NC_051436.1 coordinate 5,027,050, forward strand.
CTGCGCATTATTTTGTTGTCCACCTCTGCTCACATCCCACCTGCCCTGGCTCTGTTTGTACCTCTTTGGCAGCCACCCCCCATGTTTATGGACCTTTTTAAATTTTTTAAATCACTATGGTCAGACCGTAGTTAGACCTGGACAGGCCTCAGGTGTTTTCTGCCATAGGAGAGTGCCTGTGCAGGTGTTACATCTGTAGGATTACAGACACTAAATTGAGAAGGGTTTCAGACAGTTTGGAGACGCCCATAGCAACTCACAGAAAAACTGTTGCATGGATTTTCTGAACATGTTCAAATGACAAGACTCATACTGGGAAACTGAGATTCCTTATGAACGTTTTATGATATTAGTCCCTCGTGAATGTTCTCCAACACTCATAGCCCAGTGAGATACTAGCCTTATGTATACAGCGGGGTGATGGTGCAAGAGAGTACGTCAAGGACATGGAAAATAAAAGGAAAAAATTCACTCAATGAGTAACAACGTTATGACTGCTTTCACACTGAATGTGGTTTTCCAAATTTGGTGCAATCCAGCTACGTTCTAATAGGTCATTCAGGTCATTGGGGCGTGTTGTGGCGTCATTACCCGGGGGGGGTGTTAAATATCCTCATGACACCAAACCAAACCCAGGCGTGGCATCGATGTTTACTTTAACCAATGATTGTTTACATGCATGAACATTGTGTGTTTTGTTTTCAGAGCAGGGCTACACGAGGAACTAGAATTTTAAAAGGCATGCGCTTAGAAACACTAAAATTTACCATCACCCATTATAGTTGTAAAATGCCTAAGAAAATAGGAGGAAAAAGCTAATTTCTGCATGCCAAAACTCATTAGACTAAGAAACCAAAAAAAAAAAGCTAAAACAGATGTACATACACTCACTGAAACAGAGTTTACATTTGGTTCTGCTGGTTATAACAGAAACCTCTTCCTATTTTCACGAACACAGCTGTCAGACACTAAAATGTTTCCAGTGTGTGAAAATATGCCTGAAGTTTGTCTGAGGTGAACACATGAGTGTGTGATAACAAACACAAACAGCTGTGTCATTCTGCCTTTATTCTGAACACGAATGGAGCTTAAACACAGCTGACACACACACACACACACACACACACACACGTACCCACACACACACACACACACACACACACACACACACACACACACACACACACGATCAAATGAAGCACAACAACACTCACAATCAAACCTTTTCACTGAAAGTATGTAGAACCATGAATGTTCTCTTTTAATTTCACTTAACAAATAACTACAGTTTGTGCAAATATTTATATTTTAACTTTATTTTTCTTTTTTTTTTATTCTTCTTTTTTTTTTTTACAAATATGCTCAATCAGACTGAAAGGCACTTTTGTATAATTCATTTTAAAATTTAAAAAATCTCAATGACATTTTTTCTTTGAGGTGCTTAATAATAATATTATTATTATCAATAATAATAATAAAAAAGCAGATTTGAAGATCACTTAGACAAAAAAAACACTTGAATAAAATGCATGATGTGAAGCAAAAATCAAAAAATGTTTCTCTGTTGCAAAAAGTTGTCACTGCACTTGTAAGGAAAAAAAACTTTGGGGGGAGGTGTGGGGGGATTTTTTTCTGTGTCGTGATTAAAAATGTGTGTGTAATTTTAGACAAGTGTGTATTAGAAAATGTTGGAGGGGATTTCCACAGTGATCAGGAAGCACTGTGAAACAAGAAGGCATAATGAACTACAACTTTTGATTTAGAAGCAAATTTAACAACAATCGTGACGTTCTGTTTATTATTACTAATGACAATAACTGTTTTTTTGTTAAACTCCAGGCTGAAGCAGCTGATAATTCTGTTTGTTTTCTAAAAACAGTCTCATGGTCTCACCGTCTGCCTGCGTAGAGCTACATGTCAGTTTTGAGTTTACAATGAATTTCAGTGCGATGCAGCACGTCTATGCAGGGTAATGACAAATTAAAATAAAAAAAAAATGTAACTGAAGAATTCAGTCTGGGTTTTTATTGAAAGTACCAGTGAAAACTGTCATTTTAAAGCAATGTTTTTGAACTAACTTGTTGATTTTCATGCTTATTAAAAGAACTTTTCTTTCCCCTTTTAGCTGCCTGTTTCTTCGCCTTTGTCATTCTGTCAAAATGAGTAGCTGTTTCTTTTAAAAAAATGCACATTTTAATGGAAATATATCTTTTATTACCAAGGTTTTACTGCCTACCTGTGGACAAACTATGGAGTGGCAGCCTCTTTAAACTGTGTTTTACCTTAAAACCTACAATTAACATGAACCATTTTAACCATTTTTTATATAAAAGATAAAATTTTATGTAAAACACTGTAGATTTTTGTGTCCTCGCTCTACACATCTGTGCTCTCCCTCTCCTCCGTGTTCCCGGCCTCCCATTGGCTGCGGGAGCGCAGGTTGTGTTCAGGGGCCCTCGCTTGACCAATGGGGATGCGGTACGCTGCTAAGCTGCCGGTCAACAGCAACATAAGTGTGGCTACTAGAGTAGCTGCCCAACTGCATGCTGGGAGACCCACCTATGCAGGGAGAGAGGAGATTTAATAATGAATGAGAGTGAGCAGCTGGGTGTAGCATCAGGAATCATTCCCTATTTTTGGTTGAAAGGCTGGCAATTATGAAATTTATAATTTATTTAAACAAGACAGGCATTTTAGCAAGATAGTGGGACTGATCGTGTGATAACCTGAAGCAAATCAAATAAAAAAAATTGTGATAAATTATGATTTAATCACAAAGTAGCAAATTAAAATAAAATAGGACAGTGAGGCAAATTCAGGCAAGGAAAACAGGTAACAAAGTCACAATTTAAGCACTGATGTGTTTGTTTAATGGCCAGATAGCATGGGTTATCTAAACTATTTTGATAAATTATAGATAAAAGAGAACAAACGGTGCAGTAATGCTTTGCTTCATTTCCGGTCACAAATCTCCCAGCTTGAAAAATAACTTTTATTGAACTTGTAAACGATAAGGGGGTGGGGGTGCAAAGCTCCTAAACGTCATTTTATCTAAAAGCATGCTAACAGGGTTGATGATCCATAAAATTAAGTGGGAGAATATAAAACCCTGGCTGGATTTCATGTCACAAAAACAAAAACAACAGTTTAATAGCATCACTGTGTTGTTCTGCAGCATCCAACTGTCTTGAGTTTTGTTCTATTTGAATTTGTGCATTTTATTTTGATCATGTAAGTCATTATTACTTTACTTGCTGTTTTATTTTTGTTCGGCTCCCTGCCACCCAGTCTTTGTTAATTATCAGCATTCCTGTTAATCATTTTGTACTAATCTCCCTGTGTGTATATTTTATTAATTCCATTGCCCACTCTCAGATCCTCTGGCTGCCTCAGTTATTCCTTGTCAGTTCACATCTTGTTTCAAAGCCATTAAAGTTTATTTGAATCCAGAACTTTCTTCCTGTCTGCCTTCATTTGGGTCGTTTCACACCACAAACTGTTACACCATGACCTAACACTGCTGTTCTACAGAGCATTAAAAAGAAACAAAAGATAATTAATCTAAATGGCCTAAAGTCTTAAAAGTGTGTGCTCTTACAGTTCCCAGCAAGTTGCTCAGAGCGATGTCGGCATATGCAGAGAAGAAAGCTGCAGACAGATGAAGAAAAATGGTAATTACAGAATATCCTTCACACTTTTACTTCGGGTTTTCACTGAACAGAGGCAGCTGGCTGCTCTTTTGTTTTCCAGATAGCAGTTGAAGCCACAATTAAGGTCAATTTACATAATGTGAGCAAATTAGCTCCATGTCAAACTGGTCAGCACTAATGTCCATGATCCTCTGGCTGCAATTTGTTCTTGTCTTCATGACTAAAAGCCGAGGAGGAAGGGGACAATGGAAAAACTAGTCTAGACTGATCATTTGCATGAAGCATTGAACTGACTAAATGACAAATGTCTTATATATAATTACAACAAATGAGCACAAGGGAAAGAATGAGCAAACAGGAAAATGGGGTATCTAAAACTTTATTAGAAAAACAAGGATATAAGTCTAGAAACAATGCAAAGTGAAGGTTGAGTCAGCTGATTTGTTTTTAGCTAAATGCTTTTACGTTTTAATCAAAGCACAACTTCCATTTGTGACCATAAATGTCCTTGCACAGTTTAAAATGGTCTATTTGTCATCTTTATAGGGTTTGATTCAGCGGACTGGTTATTTCAGCAGAAGGGCAAGTTCATGATTCACTGTGGTGAGCCGGCATGAGGTGACATTTTAATGACCTGTAAGTCTCAGACAAACAGGAGGCCTTCCATATAAAGCAGGTGACAATGGGCTCATTAACTGTCTGGGTTTTACTCTCTGGAAAGAACATTTGTCTTATTTTTCCCAGAGTAATACGGAAGTTTTACAAGTCTGAATTTACAGCCTATCACTGAAGCCTGGTCCCATTACAGAGTCTGAAAATGGAATACCTACATCCTAAAAACACTTTGGGTTTTAAATCAGTAAAAGACAGACATGACCTATTGAGGGAATAAAAACAAAAACACAGGACTAAAAAAGAGTGAGTTTAAGTCTTCCTAATAAATATAAATTAATGTTCTGTTTGATACAGACTGTAGTATAGTTGAAGATTTCAGCACCACGGACAGAGACAGTAACTATAAACAAAAACTCCACAGTTTGTTTGTTACATTTTTTTGCAAACATTTTATTTTTACATACTTTGTGCTATCAGAAACATTGTTCTCTTAATCTGCTTTGGGATACCTGCTGTATTTTATTTTATTTTTGTTTTTTTATGCTCATTTTGGCTTTTAGCTACTGTTTGCTAATTGTAGCTTTAAGTTATGGTCTTGCTAGTTTTAGGTTTTACTACAATTTTTCTTAGCTTATAGCTACTGATTAGCTAAATTAGCTTTTAAATACTGTTTTGCACATTAAAGCTTTTAGCTGATATTGGGCTATTTTGAGCTTTTCTTATTTTAGCTTTTAGGTATAATTGTACTAATTTTAGTGTTTTCTTACTGATTTTCTAATTTCTGGGTTTTAGCTATGGTTTGACTGGTTTTAACTTTTAGCTACAGTTTTGCTACATTTGACATTAGCTGTTATACAACTTTAAACTTTTAGCTTCTTCTTTGCTAAATTTAGTTTTTTGTTAAGGTTTTACTATGTTTAGCTTTTAACTATGTTTTCTTTTTTTGTTTTTAGCTGAAGTTTTGCTCATTTGACCCTTTTTTTCTTTTAGCTTTTAGCTAGGATTTTGCTCATTGTTGCTTTCAGTGACAGTTTTGCTTATTTTATTTTGTTTATTATTTGCTATGGTTTTTAGTCACTTTAGGTTTTGACTACTTTTTTGCTGATGCTTTCAGCTACAGTTTTCTCATTTCATCTTCAGTTCTGCTTGTTTTACCTTTAACTATTCAATTAATTCAGTTTCAATAAATGCCAACACTCATTCAGAACTCTCACTGCAGCTTTGCAGAAAACAGAGTTTCACTAATTGTTCATTAGGCCTGCCAGGTTTTACGTCACGTTATGACAGAGTGGGGACAGGATTAATGAGAGTGTGTGTATAAGTGTTTGTGTGTTTTTGTCACCGCTTGCAACAGCAAACAGGTGTGTCCTCCAGCTGAAGGTGAAGAAGAGTCCTCCAACAGCCATGCAGCCCAGAGCTCCGTTAAACCCCGACAGACCTGAGTACAATGACTCATGACGCACTGCCATGGATAAACCTGTGACACACACAGTCACAAAAAAAGGGAAAAAATCTGAATGCATAAACCAGTGAGTCACAGCTGCTGGCATATGTAAGAATTTAATGTTCAGATATTCTTTTTTGGATCTGCAGTACTGAACTCATTCATGTGGTGGTGCTAGACACAAACCTTTGTGCAACTGATCTCAGTGCAGCACTTAATTTGCATGTAACCTAATAAGGAAATATTTGATCTTCACGTCATCACAGGAAAAATGAGGATAAATGATCTGACTGCTGGAGAATTTGGCTATTAGCTGCTCAGCACAACATTTATTAAAAATTCTGTGACATGAAAGTGTTGAAATTATATGATGAATCACTTACGGAAACTTGTGCTAATTAGCCATCTGTATTCAGACTCTGTCATGGAAAAACTGCCACGTTAAAAGCAAAATAAAACTGCTTTTTCTTTAAGCTAAAGCAACACTGTGATTTACATTATCACAGCGTATTAGTTGTGAATGCATCATCCAGTCTCTCCATGATGCTGCTGCAGGTTTCTGATGATGCAGGTGAGCATCATGTCAGCTCCTCACCTCTGACTCATGCCCAGAGCAGAAAAACACCCCACTAAAACCATAAACAGACTACGGGGGGGGGCGCAAACACAGGCAGATCTCAGCTCGGCCAGATGAGCTGACATTTTCCCTCATGGCCTCCAGGGCTGGCTGCAGCACCTCTCCCAGCCCACACATGACAAAAGAAATAATAAAATCACAATGCTGTCAGAAAGAGTACGGCAGAGTTCAGCTGCAAAGGCCAACCTATTTCACATGGAAATGAAGCATAATGCCAAAGATATCTCTGGAATATTTCAAGCTTTAAAAATGTTGTCAAGTGAGACCTAGAACAAAAAAATGTGTGGTAAAGAAACTTTGACTGTACTGTACCTCCATCTTAGGAAATATTAGACATAAAAGTTGCTTGAACAGCCATGAAGAGTTAAGGACTTGAACTGTTTTAAGATGGCAGCAATCCAATTTGGTCTTGGCTCAACTCAGACTATCTGCTAGATTGTCAACTCACTTGTCAATTTTAGCCTTGTGTCACGGTTATTCAGCTGCTGCTTACCGACTGTTTCAAAGAAGCTAGAGAAAACTGTAGAAACAATGTATTTTTTACCTCTTAAGTAACAGCAACTTCATTAAAAATTAACACTGTTTTTCTAAAAGGAGCCATCTAGTCCTCAATGAGCTTTTTATGTACATTCTACATACATGTGCACTGTATGCTAGTCTGGATTTTACAACAGTGCCATTAGTGTTTTCAGTTACTTCAAAAGCCGGTTTATGGAAACGCCTTTTTTAAAGCCTCTGACCACACACGCTGACAAAGGATGAAGGAGGAAATAACAGTCTGGACATCCTTCCTGTATGAAAGCCGCAGGATTTTTCAGAAAAGTTTGGAAGCTCTTCTGTCCATGACCCAACCCTCAGGCAGCTCTGTGATTGATTTAGTCATTATCAGGTAATAAGAGATGCAGTTTAGCAGTCAGGTCCTGGAGCAGACGGACCACACCCCTGCTGGTGACCACGCTGCCTCTCCTTCTGCTCGCTCTGTTCACCTTCCTCTCCACTCTCCTCTTGAATTCCAGCTAAATTTCCCCCCTTTTCCATCATTCTGTTTGTTCACATTTTGGTTTTCACTCAGAACCTTTTTGCCTTTATTACTCCATTCACACAAAGGGTATTATTAAAGATTAATGGCAATGTGGGAGGAAATCTCCAGAGGATGTGAAAATCTTTTTTACCGTCTCTGTGTGTGTGTGTGTGTGTGTGTGTGTGTGTGCAAGTCACACAGTGAGATGTTGTTTTTCTAATGGAATGAGTCAGAGTGCTTTTATCTTATCATAAGCATTATTTTCTCTCTCTCCTTTTTTTTTTTACCTTTTTGTTTAAAACAGCTACAAACTGAATGGAGACCAGTATAATAGGAATTAAATAAAAAAACCTGAAACAAATTATACCTCCATTTGTCCTCTTTGATCAGAGCTGGTGCAGAGAACGATGCATTTCGACCTTTGCACTTCATTCAGCTGGTGAATTCAGTGTGTCCTTTGATACCATTAAGAGAAATAACTATTTGTAGATGCAAATGAAAGGCCTGTTCTATATGTGAGTTGCATGAGCTATAGCAGGAACTGTTGATGCAGTATTATGGTATACTGCATGCTTAATTGGCCTAATTTCACCAATTGCTGTCCAACAAATGGCCTCATTTCTATTTGTGTTCCAGCATTTTTCTTATTTATTTAAAAATGTTAATTTTCTATGAGGGAATTACAGTAATGCTTTGAGTTCATTGCTTAACATCTTGGTTTAGCGTGTTCCTGAATTGTTATAAAGGCTTAGCATCTTGAAAACATTTCGTTCAACGCTACTTATGAAAATCTTGTTTCCTAAAATAGGTGTTCATGCATTTTCCACTTGTAGAGAAGATCCGAAATTTTAACCTCTTGATGCTGCTTGTCCATTCACAGTAAGCTGAAACTCTTACTCATTATCAACCTAGCATTTCTTAACAGAATGTGTATCACCCGCTGGCTTTTTTGCCAGTTTTAGACATCTTGGTCAAACCTCATAAATGATATTAAGGGGCTCTCATACAATATTGTGAGATTTTGTGAGATGTGTTTTCGTGCTCAAAGATTATCATAGAGATCACTCTCAGTAACTACAAAAAAGTTTAGCTCAGTATCTGTAAAACTGACTGAGTTATAGCCATGTTTGTGTTTGTGCATGGCGGCCATCTTGAATGAGATTGGCTTTAAAATTATATCAGTTGTAGATGTACATCCAGCGATTATTTTCTGGGAGTTTCATTAAAATATGTTCAGTGGCTAATGAGATATTCTGCTAACAGACCAGACAAACACACACGAGCAACAACATTACGGTTGCTTCAGACAATAAAAATTTTAATTGTGCGCTCACATCATGAATATCCAAAATAATGTCATCAATGAACCAAATTTTCTGCTACTGCCTCTCTCCTCTTGTTCCTCTTCCAACTATGAAGCACAGTTTTTTGTTTTTTCCTCCAAAATGAAGGTAGCAGGAGGTACAGAGGTCTTGGCCTACATTCAGCCCCTGATTTTCTCTTCTGGAAACCCCTCGTGGTAATCATACGCATCGCTGTGCTGTGAGTGACAGCTCTAAATATGGCTTCAGACCCTGCTGGGCCCCGGTGAGCTTCATATGTCTCTCTTCTCTCAGCCTGACCCATGCTGCGCTGTCGCTTTTGTTCTGCCTCTGACTGATTTAAACAAAGCTAGCAGGAGGAGAGTTTTACTTATAGACAGATACACACTTAACCTTTGGTGTACAGAACTCACACATCTCTAAACATTCACCATCTGCCTGTTTTTGGGTCCTAAACGTCAGCTTTAGCTTTAGTAAATACTAGTAACCTCTGGCTTCTAATCTGCTAATTGATTAATGGCTGACATGGTTTAAAGCGCCGATTTATTGTAACAAAAGTTTTCTTAATTACACATTTACATAAATCAAGTTAAAATAAAGAATACAAACTGCAGGGTGTAAATACTGAGAGAATAATTACATAAATAAAGGCCATTATTTTAAAATCTCAGTGTAATATTTAATATCGAAAAGGCAAGTCAGAGTAGTTATTGTTTAGATATAATACAAATACATTTCTTGCTTTTTGTGTGCGTGTTTTTTTTACGTTGAATCTCAGTTGCTGTTAAAACAAGTCTTTGTCAAAGACTGGATACAGAATGTGGATGATGTGTTAGTGGTCAGGAACCAGGTTATATTTGCTAAGCTGTGATTTTGCACATGGTTTAGTGAAGATTTATGAATATTTTTTAGCGATTTATGATGCTCACATTAATTAAATAACACAAGCAAGGACACAAAAAAGCTCTTATTCTTATTAGGTTTGGTATTTAGATTGGAACTCAGAATGCAAGCAGCTTAACCCTCTCAGGCTCAAATTAAGTTTAGTAACAGGAAAAATCAGATATGTTGTTGCAACGTCTGCCTTGAGAGGGTTAAAAGTAAAGCTGATTTATTAATGAGAAAAGGCAAAACAAAAAGCTGACATGGCAGCAAACAAAAACGTGGAGTGAGACGTGAGGAGCACATTTCTGAAACAACGATGCAGCAGGAAGGAAAATGACGAGACTGAATATAAAGGCTGATGACGAGGAAGTGGAAACAGGTGAGTGATTACAAACTAGGGACAGGTGCAGATGGGCGTGGCAGGCTGACTGGAAAACTACTGAGCTGAGGGCAGGTGAACAGTGACACAGGGAACACAAGGAACAAAACAATACAATAATCTAGAAAACATGGAAAACAAGGAACAAACTAAACACAAGGTGAAAAATCAAATAAACAAGAAAATAACACAAAATACAGAAATCCTGACAATTCTCCTTAAATAAAGCAGAACATCCAGCTCAGCCTGGAACTCACTGATTTTGTAAAACATACAAGTTTTAAAGCTGAAAACATGACAAGATTGCAAGACAAAGATTTTTAGGGGAAGAAGACTGTATGTGTAAACAAAGGTGTAAAATAGAGAATGAAAAAAAAAAATCAAGGCCTCAGAATGTCCAAATTGTTATATAAGTCAGACAAATCAGTCCAACCCTTTGTTGGTCATCAGGTATACATCTTCTGCTCTACTCTGAAATTTTAAGCACTTCAGACAGTTTTATAACTCAGTTTCTGCCTCGTCTTTCAGTTCTACCTTCACCAATCCAGCCTCCCTCCTCTCTAACCTCTGATGACAAAAGACTCTTCTTTTTCTTTCATGTTCTCTGTCAACCTGCATTAAGTCAAATCTGACCTTGCTGCACTTATTCACACTCTTAACTCTCTCTCTCTGCGCCACAGCTTTATTTCTTCCTGTATGTGAGTCAGAATCTAGATTTATTTCAGTTGAGTTGTTTCACAGAAACGGCATGATAAACATACATATACAGTAAACTAAACCGAGTTTATAAGTTTGCGTGAGTTTCGTGAGGGAGTTTCTAAAACGTCTTGACCCGTTTGCAGTGGTTCTCAATTTTCTCACGTGAGTCGTAGGGATTTTAGTAAATAAAATTCAATTAATTGTTTGTAGTTGTGCCTATTAGCAATCTTATACAAAAACTATAAAGCTGAATTTCTTAAACTTGGTCAAAATTGAAGCACAAGCAAAGGAAGAACTGATCAAATTTTTGTTGGTAATTATATATAGGAAAAGACAATTTTCTAGTACATTTGTCTTCTTTTTTTTGGAACATGTAACAGGCCTTTTTTATTCCTGCAGAACATGTGGAGCAAAGCAGAATATTATAAAGAAAAATTATAATTCTTTAGATTTTTTAATCACAGTAAAACAGTTTTCCTCTTGTCAGTTAATTAAGGAAACATTAAGAGTAAACAGTAAGTAAACTTTTCCACAGGATCAACTTAAATTCCTCAATGATGAAATTAAAACAAGCAAACAAATAATCTCAGACTAAAAAATAAATCTACTGTCACACAAAACACAGAGTTATCAAACTTTCATTCTGCTTTTGTTTTGTACTTGAAGAGAAAACAGTTTGACGCAGGATTCAGACTGAAGCATCTTTGTCTGACAACAATTAGGATCGGCTGAGATGTGGCTCGACATGACTAAGGGTAGACATAAAAGGTTTTCTAAAAACAGTAAAAATAGCTAATGCAATATTTAGAACAAAACTATAAAAATAGAATGCTATTTTTGTACAAACTGAGTTTGTGCTTATGCAGTGGGGGGAGGGATCATATTTATAAATCTTTGTGGAACGAGGAAGAAAATAAATTCTAAAGAAATGTGACATCTTCAATCTATGAACTATGATTTTCTTAGTTTGACAGGTGACATCAAATCAAGTGGACCTTCTACAGTCTGTGTATTTACAATTAAATTAATAATGTGAGTCTGACCCGTTGCTCCTATTAGCTTTGAAACTCCATGCAGAGACAGATGAGCAACATCAGACTCTGTAAACACAAACGGCCATGTTTCCTAATTGATTTGATTTATTTCATACTTTAGTTTATGTCTAAATATGCTGGTTTTAAGGGTGGAATTTGTCACCAGAAGGTAGTAACATTGAAAATACTGACAGGTAAAGTTTGTAACACTCTTACAGCACCTTTTTCTGTTTCAAAAGACTGTCTTATGTTAAGAAATGATGCAGTTTTAGGTGTTTTTGTCAGTTTTGTTAAGACCCTTCCAGCGTTTGAGATATTTTGCTAACAGACAGACAATCAAACACTCACAGACACATGCAAAACATTATTGCCCACCTTTCATCTTTCAGCATTAACAATAAGAGTTCAAAATGTGTGGTCAGACACTAAACTCCCAGAGACTGTACCTGTGATCACGTGATCCCCATGTCTCAGGTTTACTGATGGCAAAAGGAGAATCTGCCCAATATTAAGTCGTTACCTCATGGTTTACTGCAAAATATCCAAAGTAACAAAAACATCCTAGAATAAGATGTTGAAAGAATCAGAAAAAAGGGAAATGATATTTTAAATTTAGCAGGAAATACACAACTGTCTCTGATTAAAGCCTGAATCACAAGTTTTAAATGAGAAACAATAGCTCGATTGACTTTTTGCACATCAGTGGAGGTTAATAATTACCTGATTTTTTAATTTTTATGATTTAATCCTCAGCTAGAGAAATGGCCTCTAAATGAGGGAAGAACAAAGTCTGTGAAAGAAAACAGAAATGATGGAACACAGAAGAAAGCATGTACATCAACAGAGACTTTGGCATTTAGCTCTCATGCATTTAAGTTCAACGCTCCAGCGGGTTGCTTCATCTTGATGCCCACACAATCTCATTAGAGCCACATCTCTTTGATTACTTTCTTGTCACACTGCTGCTTTTTCCAGCACAGAGTGTATACGTGAGCATATTCACCTAACATTATTAGTGTCCCCAGGTTTGTGCTTGTGTGTACGAGTACGAGCTCACGACCACTCATGTGTTTTTTTTTCACAGTATGCCTCATATCTTAGCACAAATGTACAAATATCTCAGTATTTTTGGACATTGTGTTGAAGTTTTAGTAGCAGATAGCAACACAACTGGACCTAATTTGTCATTCCCTGTTTTCTTGAATATTCAAAGTGGAGCTGAAAATCAGTGACCATAACAACGGCTCCGTGTTCCCGTCTCTGATATCACCACACCTTAATTATATTTGCTGCTGTTTCATAAACCCTGGGTGGCTGTAATGTTGTTAAATCATACTGTAATTTAAGATTTGCCTTGCAGAGGACAGAGCTTGCAGTCTCTTTGAGGTTTAATAAATGGAAAGATTTATTTGTCAGATGAAATAAATTTACAATACTGCTTTATGGTGCAGCAGATTTTGAAGTTATTAAATGCTAAGTTTTTGTCTCGATCTTGTCAGTGGGGACCTGCTTTTTGTCCCCTCAAAGCGAGTTTTAAACCCTCTGAAATGTCGCTAAAGGCAAAAAAACTGAATGTTTTTAAGGAGCCAAATGTTGATCATCTTTACAAAACAGTTCTAGGATACAGCTGCAAAGGTGAGCCCCTCTTCAATCTGCCTCTGTGTTCATAAATCACCAGATGAGCTGGCCACATGCCATAAAGATGTGGGATTTCATAAAGAAACCCAGCATCACAGAACCATGAAGTGCTGTGTATGAAATGTGTCTAACATCTCCATCCCTACATCACATCTTTGAGCCCTGACACCAGCCTACCCTTTCACATTTTGACCATTGCGGCACTGTTACTATCCCCTTGGCAGCTCAGAAGCATAACAGCAGCAGGTTGGCTTCAAACCTGCTGTTTTTCATAAATCTCACAGAGACAGTAAAGAGTTTTGTGAAAGGGGCTAAAGATGTGATCAAACCAAGTCAGGAACCAGTTAGGATGCAGCTGTCTTCATCGGCTGAATAATCACCCCATTGCTATAAAATTGGAAAATATTGGTGAAATATTTAAGTAATGGTACTTAAGTATATTACATGATGGAATCTTGATAAGTTGATCCAAAAACTAGCTTCTCTGCTTCTTTGAGAACATGGTTTGATACAAAAATACAATAAAGTCTCGTTATTTCTCCTATTTCTCTCACAAAGACAGTGAACACAAAGTTTTAGACTGACCAGCTAATGTTCCGACTGCTGATCCCAGGACAGCGTGGACGGCCAACAGTGGAGAGTACAACACTACGGCCCCCAGGATGAGGAGGGAGGGTCCGAGGGCTCCACAGGCGTAGATCTGACCCACACCGAGAGGGATGCCACGAACCACCTGGGCAAAGGCGGGGATTTGGGGAAAACTTAGCAAGATGTTCACAAAATGTAGCAAATTTCAAAGCCAAGTTTGTTTATAAGGATTAAACTCCAGGAGCAGAAAGACTCTGACAAAATATGCATTCATTCCAGTCTAAATCAGCTTTTCTCCTCTTCTTCCTGCTTATACAAATGCTGCCTTCCCACCAGTCAGTCAGAAGAGGAGAGTTTCCATGGCGACGCGATAGGAACACCTGCCTGTCGCTGATATTTACAAGTCATAAATGCCCTTTAATTATATATTTGGCTCTCTACTCCTTGCACCTCAACGCGTGCACGTGTTTGCATGGTGTACGTTTGTGTGGGAATAAACACGCCGTCGGTGCAGCTGGAGCTCCAACCTGAGCAGAGTGAGTGAAGCTGAGGACATTAAATATAAATAGGACAGACGTCATCCCCATCTCGGGAGGGAACCAGAGGAGAGATTGGAAATGGGAGGAATACAAGGGAGGGGGAGAGCACTGGGAAAGGAAAATGGGGAAAATACAGAGGGTGAAATTAGACCTTGAGGACGGGATTGCATTTCTAGAGTCATAACTGACATCCTTGAGACTTTACAGCCTTGGAATGTGGTAAACTGATCTACTGTATGTTGAAACCAAGGGAAAATATGCTGGAGATTAAAAAAAATGACTGAAGGTGAGGAAAGGAAAACTGATCTGGGTAGCTCAGGGAAGAAAGAGATAAAGGCGAAGAAGAAGACAGGTGGGGAGACAAAAAAAACAAAAGATTTAGAGGCCTCCGATCTTCTAAGAAGCAGAACAAATGAGATTTGATGAACATGATTTATAATGTCAGAGACAGACTAAGAAAAATAAACATGCAGATTATTATAAATGAGGGGGGAAAGGGACCAAGAGACAGAGTGAATCTGATGCATTTAAGAAGAAAGGTGAGAAAGAAAGAAAAGTGTGGAGCTCAACTTGTAGAAAGTAATTTCATGCGAAGAACTCGCTGTGCCAAAGGGCATGATGCTTGCTAATAAGATCATTCATAAATCTTGACTTGATATTCAGGACACCTAACAGTGCCAAGAGGGGTTGTGTCAGAATACGTAATCTAATGTCACAGTCAGTTTCTAGATCATCCTGTAAGGAAAGACACATGAGTGAAAATTATATTCTAACATGTTTTGTCGATTTAAACAGGAGGCCTGCTTACGTGTAATGATTTGATTTTAAAACCTCTACTTTTGAGTACAAATAGAACTCAAAAACAAACATAAAACCGTCTGTAAAACATTGAATTTGTGATCGCTGTCTCCTCATGATGACTGACCTCTTCCTTGATGCTGACATGAACGTTTTGATTGGTGCAAATTTAAACCATCTCGTTTAAAATCGTGACGAATATAAGTTTTAAACAAGAGCTCCAACAGAAACTGTTGCTTAGTAACAAGTGAGTCAGACCAGCTGATTAATGTAGGTTTTCCAGGTAACATGGTGGCCGTACTTCTGGCTTCAGTTCAGCTTGTTTCCAATCTGTTTTGTTAAGGTCCTTATTTTTTTTATAATTTGTGGACTTTATTTTGTTTTTCTTGTCTTTGGAAGTTGTGATTCTGTGTTTGGTTTTGCTGAAATTATGAGGGTTTTCAGCTGTACGGTTTGTTGGTTTGTTTTTTCTGGTCTTACGTTCTGCTTCCCACACACCTGAACTGAATTTATTTGTCTTCTGTTCCCTGAAACGGTTTAAAGTTCTTTTTAGTTCCCCTTTTCTGCATTGCGCCGTTCTGCTTTTGTTCTTTGTTGCCTTTTCTTTCTTCTTGTTACTTTTGCTGTTCTTGTTTGACTTGTAAGACCTTTGGCAATCCTTTTCTGCACCGTTTGACAGTTTTGTCCCTCAAACATGCTGTAATTTCATATATTAATGTTGCAACTACTAATTAGCTTCCTCTGTTTAAAAATCACCTTTACAGATAAGTTTCATTGGTGGCCCAGTGCAATCTTGTTAAAGTGAAAATGCACTGAATCATTGCAGATTTTTCTCTCCTATTGTTTAAATATATACCTCATGTTTTAGTATTTGTTATAAAAATATTTAAAACTGCTTTTTTGCATACAAGTTCTGTAAGGTGAAAATGTGTTGAATATTAATAACTATTATACAATCTAGCAGCATGTTATAGATGCTGGGACGTTCATTTAAGGGCGACATAAACACTTAATTTAAATTCTTCATGAATGAGGAGATAATATCTGTTTATACGTTCGTGATTCTCAACAGTGGATTCCAGAAAATCTACACCTATTGTCTTTAAATTTAATTTAATATCCTCTGTATGTGTTATTTACAGTATGAAATTAAATAATAATTTGTGGCTGTTTGTAAAAATGGCAGAAAACACCTAAAATTACAAATCAATAAAAATTGAGGCTTTAAAAGTTGTTTTTAGAGCATTTGTTTTGGTTATGTACTCCTCTCACTTTTCCTAGATATGCTTATTTTCTCCAATAAAGTTGGTCTGGACTCAGTATCATAAAACTCTTTAAAGACTACTGCACTTTCAGAAGATGAGAGGAAATTTTGTGATAATCTGCATTTATTGGCTTTAGTGATAATGTATAATACAGCAAAACAATTCTCTGCAGGATTTGTTTACATAGAGGTTAAATTATTCTCCCTGTCCTTTAAGCACAATATAAGTGGGTTATGAAAAAGGTAATATCCCATTGCCTTTAAGTAGTATTTATGACTCAACCTGTATTAGAGGTAAGGTTATAGTTATCTATATCAGGTTTGTGTTATTTTCAGCACTTCACTATAACAGCAAAAACTAAAAAATAGAAACACTTCTTTGGCCAATGAGTCACAACTCAATGATGTCTAAAATTATAGATTGTTTCAAAGAATCATAAAAACCTAAAATAACTACAGAAAAATAAAGGATGAGAATTTTTTAGCAAAAAGATTTACTGCCATAGCATTGTTTTTAATTTAGCAACATGAGCCTGTAAACAAGTCAGGAAAGAAGTGTAAAAAACATTAAAAAATGAATGAGGCAGGTGTAAAATATAACATATAGGCAAATATACAGGTTTTATCCAAATTAGCTGAGTTAATTATAATCTAACAGTCTTTACAGAAACTGAGACACCTGGAGGAATGTTTGGAATATCTTTGAGGTTTAAATGATGATACATGAACACATTTATTCGTTTTCATTTTCTTTCATTGTCAGGCTTGTCGTTGCTGGAACTGTTTCTTTTTTTGACTTAAAGGTCAAACGTCATCTAGCTTTAACCTTTTCAGCTGACAGAAGCTTTCAGCCTTTTTACAACAGAGTGCATTAACTTCTGGTGACTTTTATTCAATACATCAGGGTTACAGCTGTGAAAAAACATTTAAGTAATTACATTTTACCACGCAGAATGACCGAAAGCTTCATTTTCACTCATCTTTTGTTCAATGCCAGAATATTTGTACATAGACTACTATGGTTGCACAGCATTTTGTGAGGTCTATGGTTCATATAGATTAGCTTTTTTTATTTATTTGTTTCGTTTTGTCAAAGTCCTCACCTGAACTGCAACAAGCTTGGTGTCATTGTGGTCCAATGCTCCTGGAGGTACAGCTGGGTGGTGTGGAAAATAGGGGTTGTCCGTTCCGGTACAAAGGAGGTAAAAGACGATAATGATGTTAAAGGGAAACACGGCAGCTGGCAAGTCCCAGTGGTCCAGAAATGTGGAGAGTCCGCTGGACAGAAACACACTGGAGGGTGGAAAGTAGAAGAATGGACGATTAGCATTTATTCATGATGGAATAAGTTAGTACAGTGTCTGTATTGTTCATGTCAACAACAGGGGTAGAGATTGTTCAGAGGATTTCAAAATATCTTGTGATCCAAGAACCACATGTCAACATTTGTTGAATAAAAATGACAGCTCCAAAAGTCTCATGATCCGAGGTTAGGAAAGTATAAAGAGAGAAGTCTATCAAACTATGAAATCTTGTCTGAGATGTCCTGAGCAACTCAAATGTTTGATAAAGCAATTATTCAATCAATACTATTAAATGACAAGCAAATGAATAACAATTTTATAAATAAAAAACATTTTTTGATGCTTGTGAAATTGATAAAAGCTGTTCTTCTATGTTTACAGACTGTAAAATGTTAAAAGTAAACTCATAGTGTAGCTCCTTAGTGTATATTTTATTATCTGCTTAATTATCACCCATCACCATGAAATCAATCAATGTCTGTCTGTTAGCAAAATATCTCTTGTACCACTGGACAGATATTAAAGAAACTCTCATAAAGTAATAAATAGCCGCACGACATCTACAACTGGTCAGCCCAATTCAAAACGGCGGCCACAGCAAACATGAAAATAGCTATTACTCAGGCATTTTTTTCAGATACTGAGATAAAATTTGGTGTTTAAAATGCGATATAAATTACTTCAAGAAATGCTGCTTTTAACTGGCGCATCAAACAATGAATGTGTAAAAATTACTGTGTTCCAGCTTTATGTGGTGGGAAAAATAACACTTGTAGAAACTCTCTGGTATGTGTGGATTTACATATTTTTAAAACTATTAAAATCTGTATTTTCAAGACAGTTTATTTTCTAAAAGAAGACAGTCTTAAAGACGATAATAAGCTTTGCAATAAAGATGATGTTTTCTTGTTGATGGGTCACAATAATATTCTCATTTTTTTTATTTTGGAAGATAATAATAAGTTGCTGTTATTTTATTCTGGAGACTTTTGTGGGCAGCCTAATTGTTGAGCTACAGAATGAGCAGCCCTTGGGTTTTTGAGATTCTTACCATGTAGCTGAGCCCAAACACACAGGAAGCAGTAACCACCAGTACCAGTCCCCAGCTGAGCTGAACACCCCCATCAGCAGAGACACCAACATGCCGTTAAACCCGTGAAGACCTCCTGCAACATCAGCGCTACAAAACAAATCGACAGCGTCACGTGATTGCCTTTCTTCTTACTTTTCCTGTTGCCTATGATACTTTGAAATCATCTTGAAAAAAAAATCAAGATCAAAACACTCATAAATGTAGCTCTTTATGGATCCTCATGAAACAAACAGGTTCACTTTAATGAGCAGTAACTCTAAAAGGGAAGGTTAATTTATTCAGTGGGCCAAACTTAAGAAAACATCAAGCAGCTCTGTTAAGCTGCTGTTATTTTTAAACCCTTACAACAATAATAACATACTGCTCAGTGGGTTGAATAAATTTAGGTATTGTATTCAGGGATGTCAGTGATGAAGTTGTTAGACTATAATCATTAAGTAAATTAACACAAAGCTGATTTTTCAGCATCAGATTAGCAATGAAATAACATAAATGTGCACTATGATCATCTTTTGCCTGTTTTGTTAATGTGGGAGTGTTTTTGTGTAAATCCCCGTCACCCTACCTCTCCTGTCCAGTGATGACAGCTGTAAGCGTGGAGGCCAGTACACCCAGAGCTCCCAGCAGGCCCTGCCAGGGGGAAGCCCAGCACAGGGCGGCCAGGATGAGAGCACCGCTCAGCGGGTTGTTGGCCAGAATCACCCTGGTCACCCCTCTCAGTCCCCACACGAGCAGCTGTAACACAAACCACTTGTCTGGGGAAACAAGAGGAAGACAGCCAAATAATCACAGATGTTATGGAAGGCAATTTACCACTCGGAACATATTTCTCAGTTGGATTCTTTGGCTGCCAGTTCAGGGTTTTTGTAAAAGAATGGAGATGAGATTTTAATGATGATTATGTTTTTGTGCTGGAGGAGGAGTGCAGCACTGTCCACTGTGGGAGTTGTGTTATGATTACATCTACATATTTTACCAGCAAGGTAAGCATCTTCGAGTTATTTATGATTATGATAATTTCACACACATCATTCATCTTAGTTGGAGAAAACTTTAGGAACCCTTGCACTTCAACAACAGTCCTCATTTTCTGGTTGCGTAATTTTCCTACCCTGCATGTACTTATCCAAGTGCTCCATGTCTCCGGTGCACAACATCAGGCCGTTCAACACTCGCCGACTGAGGCTGGCACGACTCCTGCTGGCTTTCTCCATCTCTGTTTTGGTTTCCATCCACATACCAGCAGCTGCAGGACGTCCTCAATACAAATTAGGTGAATTGGTTGCACTAATCCAGGAAGATCCTAAAGTTTCTTTTTGTTCTTTTACTCCTGCGTTTGTTGCTCTGCTGCTTCTTGCCTTCTGGTTCCTCCCTTCTCCTCCCTCTCTGTTCAAGTGTAAGAGGTGACTTATAAACTCGTTCACTCTGCCTCTTCTTCCAGGGAAGAACAAAGTTCAACATTGTCAGCTGTGGTTACAGTGAGCGAGAGCAGTCGTGGTTTTCTTCTGCCTTGTTTTCACATTTCACAATCACTCTCTCTGCTCTTTTTTTGACAATTTTTCGCCTACTGTTTGTTCATTTGAGCTACTCATCTACTTTTTATTACATGAATGTTTGTCTTTCCCCTAATTTATTATATTGCTGTTTAGCCTTTCATAGACAGAAAAGATTTACAGGTGAAATACACTGCTGACACCTGTTTTTTAAAATATAATTTAAGAAAACTGGCTTTCCGATCCTGATTTAACATTTTATTTTATTTTACATTTCATATGTAATAATAAAACTAACATTTCTTGAAGGAATGCCTATCACTGAAATTGCATTTGATGCTAAAGTTTTAAACAAAGGTCTCAAGTGATCTGTTAGCACTCAGAGTATATGTTAAGGATGACTCTCAGCTACTACCACATCAGACTTTAGCTCAGTATCTATAAAACTAACTGAGTTGTTGCCGTTTTTGTGTTTAATAAGTTTAATTACCTGTGGCAGCAATCTTGATTTAAGTTGACTCCAAATTTGGCAGTTATGTATTATCTCAGTAAAGACCAAAGGACTGAGTACACATCCCTGAGGGACACCTATGTCCTATATATATGTGTCCTTTATATATATATATATATATATATTTATATAAAGTGTTTGCATGCTACCTGTAAATCTAAATTTAATAACTTGTGCTAGTCCTAACCTTGTACTGACAGATGGTTATTTTACTGATGTTAAATACTTTGGCAGTCTAGTCCATTTAAAAGCTCAAAGTGGATTAAGTAAAAACAATAACGGCATGTCAGATTCCATCGCAAAACGTAATCATTTATCCTCATGTAAGTCATAGCAGCAGTGACTCAAAAGCTTTATTTTTATGGGTGTGCCATTTAAGATGTCCTGGCAGCTCATCTATTTCCTGTTTTACTTGTTTCCCTTTGCCTCTTCAACTTCATCCACATTTTATTTGCTTCAAAACCTACATCCTCCACCCCCTGGTTGTCCTTGCTTACTGGGTTGTTCCATAAATCAGATCTTATGGAGCAAAGAAGAAGAGCTACAGATGGATAAACACATGAGATTGAGGTAAAAGAAGAAGATGGATGCAGGTAAGCAGTAATAATTTAAATAAGTAAATGTACTGGTTTTATTAGGAAGATAAACACAGTCATGCTGCTGCACATCAATATCACATTAAGATAAGCCACCATATGTTCAATATTCATTATATGAAAGCAGCAAGTTAAAGACAAACACAAAAACAACACAATCAGAGGGAGGGGTGAACAGTAAAGCAAACACATTGTCTGCGATAATGTGTTACCAGTGTGTTTCATAGTAACTAAATTCTGACCCCAGTATGGCAAGATGGAATAAACGAAAAACAACTTTTTCTCTAAAGGAAAATCAAGTTTAGATGCTGATAGTTTTAGCCCTCTCCATTTTTCTTCCCATAAATTGACAATAACTGTGCAGATCTCTGGTGTGTGAAGTTTTACAGCATAATGTCTGGGACTCTGCCTACAAACCACAAATCAATGAGCGAGCCATTAGTTTGCATTGAAATCTGTACTGTGCTGCATGAAAAAGGAAGTGAAAATGCATTCAGCTGTATATTCCAGAAACTGGAATATGCTCAAAGAATTTAACCCTATATATGAAACGACATAAATAATGAGTAATTGTGGCTCTAACAAGTATGCTGAATAATGATGATAGACTTGGGAGGAAAACAGCTTTTTTATTCACACTATGAAGCTAAATAAAGCTAAGAGAGCTGCAGATTGAAAGCTAATTCTAGTTAAAAACATGACTTAGTTTTCATTAGAAGACATTGATTCGGCTTAAACAGGGTTGTTTATGTTTCTGCGTGTGTGTGCACTTGATACAAAACAAACCGTGTAAATAAATCCTGAACTATTTTTCATTTCTCTATACTTGGAAGGAACCCTCCATAAAAGTGGATAAATCCTGTATTAGTTTAGTTCAGTTGTTGTAGCTGAACCTCTTCAAAGAAAAGTGGCTTGTCTCAGACTGATGTGCACTATGGTCTTTGTGGATAAGAAATAATAACACTAAAATATAATTACATGCCCAAGACATGGTGATGTTCTTCAGAAATAGAAAAAAAAAAAAGTACTTGAGAGAGGATCTGATGAGAGGATTTGATGCATCATCATCCAGCTCGTCATCTACTGTATGCCTATTTTGAAGGCTTTTGTATGGTTGAATGATTCACTGAAAATATTTGAAAAAAACAGGCAAAGTCCCCAAAATAAAACTTTGCAAGGTCTTGCAAAAAAGTCTAAAATAAGTCTGGCTCTACTCAAACAAACAAAAGGATGGCTCAGGACTTTTGCACAGGACTGTGAATTCAGTGCTTCCTTTTTCTTCTTATTATTATTCCAGATTGCTGCGCATTGAAAAATGGAATGCAACATACGATATATTATAGCAGATTTTCTTTTTCAGAAGCGCTCCTGTAAACAAATGGGCAGATCTGAGAACAAATACACTTCAATCTGTCGTCACAGTCGGGGGTTTGACTCTGATGGGCTGCTCCTTTCAAAGGCAGAACGAGTAAAGCATGCAGCAGTTTCCACCTAAATGGCAAGCAAACGATAAATTAAAACTAAATCATGTCAAACAAACATATACAGAGTACAACCATTTGAAGTCAAAGAGTTTTATCGTCACAGACTGTAAGTAGGCATAGAAAATGGATGGAAATGGAAACTAAAGCATGAGATAAGTTAAAATGCTTAAACCAAATTCTTTGTGTTCCTTTATTTGACAACTCTTTTTTTCCTATCAGAAAGGTTGTAACAAGCCCGACAGACTTTTTAATTTTTGCAAATCTAATTTTCTTGTTTTCCTCTCTTCTCAACCCAACAGGTTTTTGCTCACGTAAAACACTCCAAGTGGTCGTGTGCTCAACGCACAGCTGGTGCTCATCGTCGAAACGCGTTGAGTCACAAACACTCAGCAGTCACTCACCGCCCCCACGCTGTTTGTTCTTTCCCTTTTATGTCGTCTATCAGTTTGATTGGATTCATTACGAATTTCCGAATTTCTTTTAAAGCCAAAAAAGGTAGTCCGCATGGAGGAAAGAATAAGGAAGGGAGGCTATATTTAAAATCCCTCCACAGACTGGATCGCTGGAATTGGGGTCGCCGTGTACCGGGGCTGGGTTTCTGGGCTGTTAGCGCACACCCGGACTCTCAAACAGTCAGAAAAGAAATAAGCTTGAAAAAATTCTGTGTTTTGTGAAAGAA
The DNA here is from genome assembly GCF_001649575.2 of Kryptolebias marmoratus. Classification (NCBI taxonomy): domain Eukaryota; kingdom Metazoa; phylum Chordata; class Actinopteri; order Cyprinodontiformes; family Rivulidae; genus Kryptolebias; species Kryptolebias marmoratus. Next base: position 5,050,723 of record NC_051436.1, read on the forward strand.
AGAAGTGAAATAAGGATTGTGGATTTATCCTGAGGGTGTTGCTGAAACTTAGATTAAATTTGAATCAGTTTAAATATAAGCATTAGAGCCTCCTTAAGGTTGGAAACTTGGCTGCTTCTTTGTTTGACAAAAAATTGTGAGTTTTTCTAGCCAGTTTAAAATTATATGAAAACATTGTAATTTTATCAAGGGGCTGAAAACGTATCAAGATGCATGTGGCAGAGAAAAGAACTGAACTGCTTTACATCCTGAAAACACAAAAATACAAAGTCCTTATGAAAACACACACAATAATTAATAATTCAAAATAATCAGCTTATTCAACTAAGGGAATAAAAATATCATCGTGCATGAAAACACACAGATTAACGTAAAAGCACACAACTAAGGTCATAAAGCAGGATATAATAAACTAAGTCATACTAAAGCTTGATTTCTACAGTAAAGCATGGGGGTGACAGCATCTATCATGATGTGCTTCTTAAAAACGCATCAGAGCTGAAGTAATAGAGTGTGGTGTAAAATAAAGAAATCAAAGTTTAATGATCTTTTTCTTATTTATTATTTGTTTTGCAATTACAGCATTCTATGCCTTGAATTAAAAAAAAAATATTGTGTCACTCAGTACAAACCTCTCAAATGTCAATTTTCAAAAGCAATAACCTTCTAGTATGCTACAACTCTAAAATCTTCTGTGCACAATTATTTAGTTACTTATGCTAAAAGGAGCAACATCAATTATCCACTAAATAAGATCGTACAACATCTTGTGTCAGACAATTATAATAGTTGCCTGTTACCCTCATCTTTGTTTTTTTTTTCTTGGTTAATATGAAACTTTAATTGTTTTCTAGCTTGTTTCTCTAAGACATCAACCTGTACGTGTAACCTTCACAATTAAGAATGTCTTTAAAAATGTGCATTTTACCCCATGATTACTGTAATTTTAGGATATTGTTATGACATATGGCACCATAGCACATGTGCATAAAACGAGACGGAGATGTGGGAGAGGCTGCAGGCAACGTGACAAAACCAAGGGTAAACTGCGAGAGGGGAATTGCACGGAGAGTAAGAAGCAGCTCCACTCATCATCCTTAGGCCTTTCTAACAGAGCAGAATGAATGATCCAACCATAAGTCGTTCATCTCCTCCTCTGCTCTGCCCTGTTTCTCTCTAATGCTTTTTTAAATAGACTATAAGGACAAAGAGGTTATTGCCTTTCTGGTCATGCTTGAAAAGCCAATATAAGTTGAGATCATGCTGATGTGTGTGTTATGTTATAAGGACAAACGTCTAAATCAATGAAGGCTGAAAGATTCTTAATTCAGAAGAGTCTTGATTTTTGTCAACAAAGAGTGATAAATTACGAAACATGAAAAATAAAAGCTGTCATTTGACAGTGCACACATAATCAGCTGTCTCTGCAGAGCTTATTGTGCATAACTTCCTGCAAGATTAAATTACTTCAGGCAGGAAGTGTTTGGCTTTAACGACAGTGAGTCCAAACTTTGTTTTTTTATTTTTTTTATGTGAAAGCAGGAAATTTTACACCTTGACTCTAAAGTGCTGGTGAGAGCTGAATACATTATCCTCATTTACCTCAAGATACGGTGATAAAATAAAGTGTGTGCATCTCTGAATGCACACACACACACACATACTCGGCAAGAGAGGGAGAAGAAGCACAATAAGAAAAATGTTAATCACCATGGAAACAGAAGAAACTGCTCATTTTTCTTATCTCTTCCCCTCTTTTCATCACTCTTTTAGAGAAAGTCCTGTGCTTTTGTTTTTCTCAGTTAGTTTCTTGTGTCTTTCTTCTGTAGAAATTAAGTAACTCAAAGGTTACACAGCCTGGAAATGTAAGAATATTAGAAAATGGCAGGCCTTTTCGGCGCTGCCCTCTGGGAACCAGCTAAGATGAACAGTGCAAAAACTGCATCTCAAAGTCCAGATGGGCTGTGGTTTCAGCTCCTCATTTGTGATAATATCAGAAAAGCTACTAAGCCTTAGTTATTGAGCTCTTCTCAGGGCCAATTACAGAATTTTTTTTCTCCATTTATATTTTTTTTGTCTGTCCGTACATTCCAACAGAAATGATGAAATGCAGGAAAATGTCCACTTTATGGACATATTTAAATACAGAGAAACAGCATGATCAGATTGGTTAAATATTCCCCTAAAATTATTTTCTTGTCTTTTATTTTATTTTACAATTTCCAACACTTTAGCATTTGATCATTATTTGACAGTGACAAAAAAAGGATGAAGCAAGACAGAAAATTTGTTTGGGTATTTAGGTCTTTTCTGGAAAGTTCCATATCTCCTGTCCACATGGAACCATCGTAAACTTTTTGAAATGCTTCACTTTGTAAAGCGTTTTTTTTTTTTCTTCTTCTTCTTTACAAAAATCAGTTCTTTCTCCTCAGAAATGTGTGTGAACAGAAGGTACACACGCAGCAGAAAATCTCCACTTTAAAAGCAATCTGGAGTATAGTGAACAGGAGATAAGTCAATAGGGTTTACTGTCTAAAAAGAGAAATTGGTGGTTTTGCTGCAGTCCTTCTCCTGGGAATCTCATGAAGGATGCAGTTACCATCTCCTGAAACATGTCCTTGAACACGATACCAGACAAAAAGCACTCTGACCTCCCTTGTGAAAATCATGAATGTTTGATGCTCTGAAAAATGGACCATATCATTTCATTTGTTACTTCAGCATCCTCTGTTCCTTTCACTTTTTTATATATGGTCCATGGATGAATAATAACCCAGTTTTCTCTACACTTTACAATCACTTACCCTGAAAATCAGTGTGGAATATTAAACAGACTTTCACCCAACAGGATGGAGTCTGAGCACTTTTTGCATTGGATTTTTTAAATTTGTTGTTTACTCAAGGATAAAACACAAAACTACTTGCTAAATTATATTTAAAAAAATTGTGCTCAGAGCTAAAACATTTCTACATTGTAGCTTATTAATTATTTTTTAATGTGAAATACTTTTTGTTTTTTGGGTGATCTTCTAAAACAGATGTTTTATTACATAATTTTACAAAGAAACAAGCTGTTCAGTCACTTTCCCGGCACTTCTTTGTCTGTTAGAAAATATTTAGGAACAAGCCGAACAACTTCAGCTGTGATTAAAGTGTCATTCATGAAATGAACCCTGAATAAATCATATGCAATCTGCTTCGGTAAAAATGGAGACTTTGCTCAGTCAGAATTGTTTATGCTTTTTAAAAATATCCAGCTATTTTTGCCCTGTCACATCTCAAAGCCTTGTTGTAAAGTCTTTGATCCTAAAATAGTTTTTTATTGAGTTTATGCCAAGTGCTTGATCTCAGGCTCTGAAAACAGCAGCGCTTTGTGAAATCCTGACAAGGAGTTTGGGTGTTTCTCCCCGGTGACTGCATGCGAGATCAGCATTTTATCTTCCTTCCTTTGAGCTACTGATAAAATAAACAAATAAAGAAAAACTGAATGAAAATAGGTGAATATTACAAAGTTTTTTTGCTGATAAAACACTATGTATTCTACTTCAATTTTCCAATGTGATAATTAGAAGTTTTAAGGTACACTAGGTGTCAAAAAGTCACAGATTCAGGGGAAGGATGCTCTAAACTTTTATACTTATTAAAAACAGACATCTTCAGACATCTGGTTAAATAACCCAGTCAGTCATGACTTTATGAGAGAAGCAACACCTGTCTGTTGTTTTAAGGTTATGCCATTTTGAAGTAAATGTTTGCAACAAGCTACCTAATTAACCAGTCTCTTGTTTTACGTGTTTTCTCCTCGAAACATCTTAAGTTTCAGCAGCAATGTGCTCTCAGGATTTGTTAAAAAAAAAGTCTTGGTTTCTTATTGTTCTAACTTTAAAAAGCATGTAAAGGTAAAGTAAAGCTTGGTGATAAACTGCTTTATTGTCAAGTTTCATGAGCGTTACACACAGTCTGTATAAGGAAATGTTTTTTAATTTAAAATGCTTTAATGATTTGCATTTTCTGAGAACCGTGTGATTGAAATGAGTGATGCTAGTCGATAACTGTCCATCTCGTCTCCAGGGGGAGCCATTACAGAAGCCTAATGATCCTGTGTGTACTTTGTGTGCCCGTTTTGTGTAGGTTGTGCTATCGCTGACACGCGTGCGCGCTCATACACAAACACATAAGAGAGAAAAAAAATCAATATGGTAGGCTCTGACTCACCAGGCTGTGGTTTGTATGTTTCATCCTGCAGGCTCTTTAACTAGATGTGATGTTGAATCTTTAAACAAATCCTAAAAACATTCGGGCAATTTTTTGTTATAAGATGGCAAAGGAGAAGCCACATTCCAGTTTTGCATCGTAAGAAGATGCAAGTGAATCATCAGTGATGCAGCACGCAGTCTGTTTCCCAGTCTGTAGCTCGATGTCTTAAACAGCAATTTATCTTTCAGTTATCTTCGTGCATCACTGGCTTTCCACTGAGCCCTAAGTAGCAGCCGGTTTTACCTCTGGAGTTCTTGGCTCAGACCAGCTCCCCTTAAATCCAGGTTAACTGTCCTAAACCCAGAGAACAATCTGCGGCGTCAAAGTGAGGTTTTTAAATTACAAGCAGTAAACTGGAATCAAATTGTCAGCTCAGTCTCCACCCACACAGGCTGAGAATATTGGATTTTGGGAAAATAAAGTTCTCTGTAACCTCGAAAGAAACAGAGCAGTGTTGATCCATACATTGTCTCTTGTGAGTTTTATTTTTTTGCAGCAGCTGAAGGTTCTTTTGGGGTTTTTTGCATTTTGTTTAACACTGAAATAAAGGTCTGTGTCCTTGGTGACTGCAGACTTTTTTCTCTTCATTTTCAGTCAGGCAGTTCTCATCGGCTGCTCTGTATTTGAACACTATTAAGTGTGTTAGGACATGGCTCTCTGAACTATAACATAAAAAAGACACTAAACAGCAAGGGTTGTGCTTTAAAAACAGCTATTAGTCAAAGCAACTAACAGCAATGTGCAACCAGGAAAAGCAACCAAAGGGATGACCTACCTGCAAAGCACACCAGGTGTATCGTGTCTTTAAAACTTTACAGGTGCAGCCAATTAGGACAACAAAGTAAATGCAACAAAGTCTTACGCTAACGAGGCGCTAATCAGAAGATGAAAGCTAGCAAATTTTATTTCTTTACTAAAACTGCCTTCTTAGGCTAATGAATAACACAAGGGGAGCTCCAGTGAGAACCTTTTATGTTTATTCTGGATTTAAAAAATTAATTTAATCTAATAAAGCATTACAGATTTGTTGAGCTAGAATGGTGACAACTGATCAGAATCTGATAAGTAAACATCTTTTAATAGATATCAGTTTCAAACATGAACAAGAAGTGGAAAAAAAATAGCCACACAATGAATATTAATATTAAATAAATATAAAAATGCAAAAATATTTTTAGAAAAATTAGTTGCAGCAAATTGAAGGAAAATATAGTTTTAAATCAAACAGAATAAAGAGAGAAATTAGCACATAAAATAACAATAATAATAGTAATAATAATAGAGACTGTGCTGTTAAAACTATCGAAGAACGTGTTTCTAAAGGTAAGAAAAAACAAATTTATGAATCTTTCAATTTGAATGTTTTAATTCAGTTTTTGGAATACTGATTTAATTGTCATAGATTTTCCTGTTTGTTTTTATTTTGGCAATTTCAACTCTCCATTCTTGTGTTAAGTGCTTATTCAGAACTTATGTTTTCAAATACAGACAGAAAGCATTATGTGTTGAGTTTTGTCTGGGAGCCTCTGCGTGATTTCTGTGTAAAAGCTTACATCCTGTCGGACAAGTGCCTGACTTTGTGAGTTGGGTGGAAAAATGTGATGAAATAAATCACAGGAGGAAGGAGATGAGAGGGACAATAGATGGAGGATCTACGATACACACTGTGGTTTCATAACAAGGCAGCAGACTGATGTTAGTGAGGCAGAGGGGTCAGAGATCAAGGGTGTTTGTTTCTCTGTGTGTGTGTGTGTGTGTGTGTGTTTGTGTGTTTGTGTGTGTGTGTGTGTGAGACAGCCGATGGCTCTAAATGCTCAGCATCTCCTGACTGCAGGGAATTCAGTGAAAAGGGCAAATAGAAGAAAAGCTTTTGAAAGATGATACAGCAGAGAAAAAGAGGCTCTTTAAAAAAAATTGCTCTGGTACTGGCAAAGTAAAAGCGATAAATTTAAAAAAAAACTAGATGCATTCAGAGAGTGCAAACCTCCACCAAGGCCATCGGGTCGTTAAAAAACTGCACGATCTGGATTGTGATCCCTATCACCACCAACATGTAATCATTTGTTTTTCATGTTGACCACTACAGTTTTTTGAAAATTTATTCAAAATCTGTCCATTAGTTATTAAATAATCTTGCTAACAGACAAACTAATACTACCGAAAGCATAACCTCCTTGGCGGAGGTAATACAGAAACAAATAAATAGAAATATATGAAGGCAAGGTCACTGCAGGCAGTTTAAAAAGCTTGAGTGAAGGAGAGATCCAAAGGAGGTTTTCCTCTGTTCTCCTCTCTCGCCTACAGGCTGCAAAGGAACTGTTAACAGCAGATAAAATTTACCTCTGCCTTCCTCTCTGCAGACCATCAGCAACATTTTCATCTTCTGCTGCAAGCGTCTGTGGAAACACAGCAATAAAAATGATGGAGAGCTGGTCTGGAGATTAAGTCCAAGAAACAAATTTGTCTGTCAGAGATGAATGTCTAAAGGGTCTCACTCTGAATAATATAACAGCCACCAAAGGGCACATATACATAATTCTACAAACATATCAAAAAATCAAAATCAAGGGCCTTATAAAGAATTATATGTTGGAAAACCTTCCACACCCAGAGTAGTGACGTGTTAGTGGTTTTAATGATTTTATTTATAATGAATTGTTGAACATGTTGAAGAACATAGAGGGCTAATTCTTCTCCTGTTTATTCTGTGTCTGTTCTGTTTCTCAGTGGGATAAGATTGGATTGGAGTCGTCGACAAAAAAGCATTTGTCTTACAAAAGTTAGTTTGGCCATTTTGAATTGATGATCTGTCAAATAATTACCAGTAGACAGTACCTTATCATCCATGGCATCAGTCAAAGAGAACAAAGTGATGAAGAAAGACAAAGAAGTTCTCCTACATCAGTCAGGCTAGTATATCCAGTCCTGGTCCTGGAGGATCACCATCCTGCATGTTTTAGATGTTTCTCTGCTGTGACAGCAGACTGAGTGAATAAAAGGCTTCTGCAGAACTTGAACACCTTCTGAAGAACATGGAAACAACTAAAGCATGCAGGATGGTGACCCTCGACGACGAGGACTGGACACCGCTGGGTTTGTGGCTCGCCAGACTGGTGCCTCGTTTTATAGCATATTTTAGGTGTATAAAACAACCCTTGCTCAAAAATGTCCTACTGCTGGGAAAGAAATGGCAAAGATTCAACCATTCTGCACATTATTCTTGTTCATAAAGTGTTTTTAAAATTGGAAAACTTTTTTAATTCATATGAGAAAAAACAAAAGAAGATGGGAACTTGTCATCTTGCTTTGTGCTTCTCTCTGTTTGCCTCCCAAGCTGGGATCTCTGCAGGCACAAACCATCCGGGAGACAAAGTAACCTCAAGAGACAGCCTGCTGTTATTACTCCCATTTATGTCGTTCAGTCGCTCCACACCGGTTTGTCACAGTTGTTTTCTTTAAAAGGATGTCCACAGACATTCAGTTTAAACACTTTGTATGTAATTTATGTCTTGTGAACGAAAACCTGCACAAAACACCAGATATTTCTATAAAAAAAACAGAAACAGTTTATCAGAATTGATAAATCTCTGTTGAAGCAAAAGCCATGCCGACCTTGCCTTTTCATGCCCATTATTATCTTCTTGTCCCCCGTTTGACTGACAGAGTGAGAATTCTCTGTCCTTTCCACTTTTGTTCTCACAGCTCCAGCTCTCTCTTCCCTAACACTTCTCCTCCTCCTTCTTCCATGGATCTTCCTCTGTTTCTTGTCCTTTCCTCGCTCTTCATCGCCCTCCTGTATTACAGGCACTACATGACTCTGTTGCCATGACAGCAAAGGTGCGAGAGTGAGAACTAGCACCGAAGAGAGGCAGCAGATCAGTGTATCGGCTTTTAACTTTCTGTTTGTGCGTCTAAATCTCCCTCAGACATAACAAGATGTTGCTGTCTGTATCGTTTTGCTGCTAATCTCAACGATGAGCACCTGTGGCCTTCATGCGGTTTCTATGGCAACGCGCTCACATCCCCCTGCCTGATCGTTCTTTGGTTGTTAAGCCTCAGGTTGGACTTTGATTGGCTGGAGTGGTGTAGTGCTGTCTGGATTTTTCCACTGACTGCATGTCAGGTTAACAGAGATGCAGTTCATTTCTTTTTGAAGCCAAAGTAGAAGCAGATTTACATCAAATTAAAAAAAAAGTGTGTAAATGACAAAAAAAAAATATGTGTCTGATAAGAATAATGCTCTGAATCGTCAAAAATTTTGCATTAACTTTAGTTTTCCAGGAAACCCCATGTTTGTGTATTAGTGCCACCCCAGCAAAGATGAAACCTGATCATATTGTACTAAAAATAGAACATTTTTTGTCCTTACAATTTACTTTTCTGTGTTATAGTAAAATGTTTGTACTTTATTAGAATGTGCATTCTTATCTTACAAAAAAGATCACATTATTACAATGCAATGCTTATATTTGTAATAAAGTGATAACATAATGTTCAAAAGTATGTATATTTTGCTATAACATGAAAAAATATTGTTCAAACAATAAATCTTTCCATTAATGTGATACCGCTCTATTTATTTTTTGCTGAGGTTGATAAATAACCAGCTAGATTTGTGAACAGAAAATGTTTCTAAAATTTTGGGTTTTTTTACAAATACAGTCTCTGAATTGTGCTGTGGTTGCACGGTAATCCTGAGACTCCAGGTTTGAGCCCAGGTTGCATCAGGAAGGGCATCCAACGTAAAACGATTGGCAAATCTTTCATACGGGCTGCAATTAAAACATGTCTTGTTTGTTTTAGAGGCTCCAGATATTTTGATGTCCCAGGGCCACAAAGACACAAATGAACCACTCATGCTCACACTCACACCTAGGGATTATTTAGAGTAGCCAGGCATCCCGACATGTATGTTGTTGGTCTGTGGGAGGAAACCAGAAGACCCGGAGAGAAGCCACTCATGCATGGGGAGAACATGCAAACTGCACGACAGCATAAAGCAGAAATAGACACATTTTAGTACCATAATAAAGTGCTCACATTATACTGGCTCATGCCTATTTGCTTTCCTCTGAACCAATTTGTGATGCCAGAAGAGTGTTGGCAAAACAGCAGTGTATTAATTTGTGGAGTAAGAACAAGCTGTACAGTGCAGCATGGGTTCCACTATAGTTTTATAAAGACGGGAGCATCATTTATTAACATTCCAGCAATGTACTTCACAGCCCTGTGGGCACCATGCTGTGACGACCCAGCTTGATTCTGCCCTGCTGTCTGCTGAGCTGCAATCAGTAACACATCTGCTGCACACAATACTGGCAGTTTTGTAAACAACCTAATCTGAGAGACTCTGCTTGACATGTGATGACCTCATTTCTAATTTCCCTCAAGCATCTTTTCTGCTTCGTGCGCTTTTATATAAAAAAAACCATTCACTCTGAAAAGGTTAGTTATTGTTAGTTTATAACACATATCAGTTGCGTATCGCCTTTAGCGTTTCATTTAGTTTTGAAAGCCTTGCAGTGATGGAAACAGATTTTTGTAAATGAATACGCTGGTAGTGGAAATATATTGAATAAAATAGATGGCACTATCAGGATCTGCTGATTTCCTTTCCAGCAAAACACACGAGCAGTTGATTAATTCCTCCGTGTGGGGCTGTTAATCAGTGAGACTGCCTGCTGCTTGGAACTAAAGCCTGCACACATTCAGCTTTTCACTGAAAGAGCTGCCTATCATAGCTGAATGCTACAGTATATTCCATTCATGGCTCATAAATGAATTTCAGCTAGATGAGAAATTCAAATTAGCGAAAGTTCACGGAGAATGTTACTCTCGAGACCAAAAACATGCATGTTAGGTTCATTGGTAACTGTAAAAATGTCCTTAGATGTGGGTGAGAATGTGAATAGTTTGTCTTGTTTGTCTCTATGTGTCCCTGTGATGGACTCCAGGGTGTCCCCCACCTCTCGCTCAAAGACTGCTGGAGATAGGCACCAACTCCCCACAACCCGGAAAGGAAAAAACAGGCAAATAAAATGGATGGATAGGTATAGAGAATGTATACATCAATGCATTTTCTTTGTTTTACAAAGCAGATTGTTTTTTTTTGTTTTGTTTACCACATCTTCTGCTTTAATTTAAAGTAGCACTCATTAACTGTTGTCAACCATTTTCTTTCTAATGGCATCTATTTATCTGTACTCCCACAGCCTTACTAATAGCCAGTGTTCAGTCATCAGTTAATGAGGTAATTTGTCCTATGTGTGCATTTGTGTGTGTGTATTTTGATGAAAACAGCGCTGGTCTTTTAGTTTCTATTTATAAGAAAATATCAAGCTTATCCGAGATATACTCTAAGACAGTTTGCACCATTATATGTGCACACGGTAGACACCGAACATACGTAAATGTCTCACTCAAACTAATTGTCTACTTGGGTGAAAGTGTTTTGCAGTATGACTCATCTCTTTCATCCCCACACTGCACTGGGGACAGATTTCTTTACACAGACAGACTGAGGGATCGTTTCAAACAGGAGCTCACTGGAAAATTACAACAGCTCTGGAGGGAAGGACAATAACGTTCATGACTCACCCTGCTCTGAATTTTAGAGAGAATGAAGCTGAGCATAGACATTAACATCTAATTTTTATTCTTTGCATAAACAGAAGACTTATTATTTTCTGCATTTAGAGATTTCTATGCAACTTAAAGATGTTGAGGTTAGAAAAGAGATAAGCGGTGGAAATCTACAGAAGCTAAATACAAAAACAGATGTCACCTTTCAAGACTAAATACGGCTAGAAGCATTTTAATGAGTCAGTTTTAGAAATTTAAAGGCTTTCCTGATGAAATACTGCAGCAAAAATGTTTCAATCATTGGTGAACGTTATTAACAATCTCCTCATGGTGTCAGGCAAAGGACTTGTGTCTCTACATGTGATTTTTTTCTTTTCATGTTTAAGGAAATCTAACACAAACAGAGACAAAACACTATATGGCTAAATGTATTTGACCACATTAGTTAGTTAGTTGTTCAGTAAATTGTAATTCAAGGTTTAAGCTAAGCCCTTTATCTCCAGTGATGAGCAATCCGAATGCTTCAGCAGACCAGAACATTTTGGACCATCTTATGCTTCCAATTTTGTGGCAACACTTTGGGGACATGGTCATGCTCCAGTGCACAAAGCAAAGACTATAAAGAAATGTTTTTGATGGGTTTGGTGTGGAAAAAACCCCCAGAGAGCCCTGAACTCAGTTTCATCAAGCGCCTTTGGAATGAGCTAGAGCAATAATTGCGAGCCAGATTTTCTTGTAATGAAAACTGACCATTTTATGAGGTCAGTAGTAAATGCTCTACAGAATGAACGGGCACAAATTCCCACAGAAACACCCACAAACAGTGGAAGCTGTTATAGCCGCAAAATGGAGACCAACTCTAAACAGCCCCTGTTGGTGTGAAGTTGTAGTGTGGCCAAATACTTTTGTCCATATAGTTTTTACTTTCACACGTGCAACAATAATTACTTGAACCCACCTGCACAAATATTTGAATGGATAGGGTTATTCTTTTAGCAAAAATTTTATGTGGAGCATTAGGATCAGTATTTAACTGAAAGGAGAAATTAAAGTTGGTAAACTTAGTGTATGATCATCAGCAAAAAATGTAGTTAATTCATCAAGGTCCTAAAAAAGTAAATTGTAAATTTTAGCCTTTAGTTTGTGATTAGTTTATTTTCCTGATTAGGTTCAACAGTATTAATACTACCTCTAAAGCAGGGGTCTCCAATCCTGGTCCTCCAGGTCCACTATCCTGCAGGTTTTCCTTGTTTCCCTGCTCCAACACACCTGATTCAGTGGTTAAATTATCTCTTCATGTTCTGCAGAAGCCTGATAATCACCCATTGATTCAAATCAGGTGTGTTGGAGCAGAGAAACAAGTGAAACATGCAGGATGGTGGCCCTCGAGGACCAGGATTGGAGACCACTGCTCTAAAGGAATGACTTCCAAGTGTTATTCTTCATCCATGTCATCTTTAGTGACATACCCAGCTGTCAGCAAAACCTGCACATCAGTTATTCACCAACTCTTCCCAAACACACACTGAACTATTCAACAAAGTTCTTCATGTTGATTTTTGTGGGTTTTTTTTTTCATTTTATGTCAACATGGTGCTGTGTCATCAATCTCCACCCGTCCTTCTAGACCAGACTTTCTGCCTCTCCTCCCCTCCACACACACACACACACACACACACACACACACACACACACACACACACACACACACACACACACACACACACACACACACACACTCCTCCTCAGCCAATTTATCAACCTTCTCCATCCCGCAGTGTCACTTTGAAGTCTCCGTTTATCACTTCCCACTGCATGAATATTTAACACATCGAGCTTCAGGTTTGGTTACAGCCAAACTAAAACATATAATAAAAATATTCAATGTCTTTAATTTAACACTGGTTTGCGGTGTTTTGTTTTGATATATGTTTTTTTTAATCTAATAAAACAAAACAAATATACTTGTTGTCACTTCCATAAATATGGATAGGCAAAACACCTGAACCTCATTTGGAGCCAAGGAGCTCATTATCACCACCGAGAACAAAACCAATCTTCTTTTTAAGGTAAAGGTTGTCCATGAAACGTATTGCAAAACTATTAAGGTAAGGAATAATATTAGGAACAAATATATCCAATTTAGATATTTTAGAAGTTTAACAACAGGACAAACTTCTCTCTTGTACAGAGTCACGCAAACATAAACCTTCGCTGCTTACTCACTGATATCGACTGTACCGTACTGCTCGTGATGTTAGGAGATTTCTAACAAATTGACCTACAAGAGTTCGTGTGTCTGAGCGTGTCTGTTTTTATCTCTGCTTTGTCATGGTAAATCACGGAGCTGCAGTCTAGTTCCGCATCACTTAAGATGCTCTTTGATTTGATCTCACGGGATCGACTTCTAGCTGTCCCACTGGGCCAGCTTACAACATGATATCACTGCCAGCTATGCTGGTACATGCACCGGAATCACCTACAGTTGTCATAGCAACTGCATCCATCATGAAGCAATTATAAAGTAACTGTGATATGTAAAGGTTGTAATGTGTGTTTGTCTACATGTCTAAAACCCAGCAGTATCACGAATCATGGTTAGGAACTGAAATGTCAAAGTGTCCCTTCACCATGCTTGATGAAGACTGTTTTGTAAACAATAACCCCTAACCATATCATTTTTTTAATCTTAATCTAGTATTTTTTAAGTACTAACCCTAATACTGAACCATTAGTATCATTCATGCACGCATAACATGAATTCCTGGTTAAGGCGTAAAGTTTACATGGTTCTAAGAAAAAAGAAAAAAATAAATAATTTGTGAGAAGTGGTTAAATGAAAAATTAACTTGATTTTTTCACCATAAATCAAATGACTGTGCTAGATATTGTGTAGTTAAAAGTGGCAACAGTCGACAGGAGGGAGCATGCGCTATGCATGTTTTTAGCTTATAGCATCTAGGTTACTGCATCTGAGGATGAAGCCTGAATTTTAAAATAGAAACCAGTGTCAGTGAGGGAGTTCATGGGTCGGAAGTACAAGAGCATCCTTCTTCTCCTGAGGCTCCGCCACAAACCATCTGATGTAATTCAGTGCAAGTCTTTGACAATAAAAAGGTGGAAGGAAGGCGGATCTGTAGCTGCACTAAAAGGAAGAAAGAAAGAAAGAAAGAAAGAAAGAAAGAAAGAAAGAAAGAAAGAAAGAAAGAAAGAAAGAAAGAAAGAAAGAAAGAAAGAAAGAAAGAAAGAAAGAAAGAAAGAAAGAAAGAAAGAAAGAAAGAAAGAAAGAAAGAAAGAAAGAAAGAAAGAAAGAAGCATGCTGAGGTAGCTGTCCTTTTCCTGAACCACTTAGCTGATATTAAATTCAAACATGATGATTTCATCCTGAAGCACTTAGAGACCCAGCAGTTCTTGCATCATCCACTTGGAAACGGCCCCAGTGATGTCATTCTTCAGAATCAGGGATGATGCACACACCTGCGCAGATTAAGTGCAATATCATGATTTAAAAAGGCTTTTACCTAATGTCAATTTCTCTGGAACAAAACAGCTGAATGTGGTGATCCTAAAATAGACTGAAAAAAGAAAATCTCCTCTTTAACATTTTGCACTAACCTCTGAAGAGAAAAAGGTTTCTTTTACTTTGACCACCAAACAAACCAGCCTGTTCTTATCTCTCTCCATGGGCTTTCTATAAATTTCAGGAATCGATTTAAGTTCTTCCTTCGTGTCTATAAAGTAATACTCAATCAGACTCCCACTTACATTAGTGAACTTTTAACCTTTTACACTCCTTCTAGACCCTAAGATCTTGTGATTAAGAGCTCCTTGTTGTTTCCCTGTCTGACTCTACATTTTCAGTTCAGGGTCCTAACGTATGAAACTGTCTTCCTCTAGAAGTCATGATGGCAATCTTTCTTTCTTTATACCACAACTAAAAGCCTACTTCTTATAGCACCCAAATTTTCATTAGTTTTGTTTCTGCACTGTTTTATTGCATTTCTTTTTTTAAATCTCAGTTGTTGTTTTTGTGATAATGGAGGAAACACAGAATAAATCCTAGGTCCACTACTGACTATGTGTCTCAAAAGTCAAAATATTTTTAAACCAAAGTTGAAACACTTACATTTTGACTTTTGGGCTGAACTAAGGAGGTGGAAGCTTGCATGGCATGTGCTGGCCCGTGGCTTCTCTTTGATGCCCAACCCCAAACTGTTTGGTCACTGGTCTGGTTCAACCACATTAGAACCAGGCTCTGGTCCCCATAAGGCCGGGTCCTCGAGGTCCACTATCCTGCACGTTTTAGAGGTTTCTCTACTCCAACACATCTGGTTTGAATCAATTTGTGATTAACAGGTTTGTGCAGAACATGAAGGGGTAATTCAACCATTGAATCAGGTGTGATGGAGCAAGGAAACAAGTAAAACACGCAGGATAGTGGCCTTTGAGGACCAGGATTGTACACCTCTGCCCTAAGGACTACTGGTCCTGATGAGGTTAGTGATTATACCAAAAAAAAAAGAGTTTTAAAGGTAACAGAAACTTGGCACACGTTGCCCAACATCTGGTCAATGTAAAGCGATGTTGATGCACCCCCCCACACACACACACACGCACACACACACAAACATTATATTTATAAGAAATAAATCTTCAAACTCTTATCATTTTTTCAGAACTTGCCATATTTTATAATAAGTTACATACATTTACATTTCACCTCCCTTTGTGCTCACAGTGATGGGGACAAAACACCTACAGTAAACATCACGTGACTTACACCCACACGCCCACATAGTTGTGTTTGCATTAACACTATCAAACACACGCACACACACATAAATGCATTCAGTTCCTGTCCCCAGTGCACTCAGTCCGTTGTCAAACCACCTAACTTAGGTTTGTACTTTAAGTCATGATGTATGAAATACCACTTATACTTACAAAACAAGATTTAACAAATCAACCAGTATATTTTAAATCAAAATAGCATAAATAAAAACAATTTACATATTGAAAAAGAAAATATTGCCATTATAAAATAAATTTTAATAATCCACATTTTTTACAGTGTTGTCAGATGCGTTTTATATGATGGTCTATAGGTTACTATCTTTAGGAGGAAGAGCTGCAGAAGAAGAAGGAGAAGAGGAAGAAAAGAAAGTAATAGCAACATTTAAGACATTCTGCACTGCACACATTTACAGTGACAATTGGTTGTTGCCATGGTGAGAATGTTTGATGTTATCCAAGTGATTCTTAGTGGCAGTCTTTGGGATCATTTAAAGCTACGGGGTTACCTTCATCATGCTTCCCCTGAACCCCAATAACTTCAAATATAAGTAAAATAATGACTGATTTAATATGACATCGCATGAAGTTATCCTCACCTTTGTAAAAGTCTGTTCCCATTTTTTAAACCACCCCTGACCCCACCCCACCTCCTTCCCATTTAGAGTCCAATGTGTATTGGCCAGCAGGACTTCACATCCTGCCCATCCTCATTTCAGGCCTTTCGAGGTTGCACCAGGTCAGATATGGATAACAGAATCCACAAACACCCAGCTTTTCTAGTCCTCTGCCATGACATGCCACTTGGCAATTTGGCGACGCGGGTGGTCGCAGATCTCTCTCCAGTGCTCGCCAGCGGTTCCTGCAGCAGATGTGCCCAGCACCAGGCGCCCAATGACGGTGTTAGGGCTGCGCGAGCTGCCGTTGTCTGAGTCCATCAGCAGCAGCTCTACACTGGTGTCCCTCAAACCCTCTTCGGAGGGCAGATCAAACACAAAGAGCTCATTGAAAACAGGGTTGGGAGAGCTTTTCTTCACGTGGGTCTTCTTCTTACATATGCGCTTCTTTCCGTGATACATGTTCACCTTGACGTACGGATCTACAGAAGATAAATGACAAAAGCAGTTGAAAATATTGAGGAGAAGCAAGAGAAGCCATGGTAAAAATCAATCCTCAGAGCAGTTGTCTTGTGTCATATTATTCCTCGGCAAAATCAATGCACCAATCGATAGAGCGGAAGTGATCGATGGTAGAGATGAGATCAGAAAAAGCTGGCTGCGTAAACATTGTGTGAAGATGTGTCTACCCTTGTCACTAAAGTGCCCTCAATTACATCCTGATCGGATTACTTTGATGCGTTGGTGGCATCATTAAAGCAACTCTCACAGCATCTTAAATAGTCGTCTGCATGACAGAAGAGCAAAAAGAATTTGATCTGATCTGCTCATTGCTATGCCAAAAAAGTTGTCAGCACAACTAGAGTTGTGTCTGCACAAACGCTTAAGGTTCTTAAATATAAGGATTAAAGTCTTCATACCTGTGGGTCCATTGTTTTCAGTTTTGGGCAGGTGGCGAGCTTTGAGGACGACCACAGTCAGAGTGTTGGTGGTGGACTGGTAACACAGGGAGAGCAGCAACTCTCCTCGTCCCAAGGACTTCTGTGATTACATGAATGAATGAAGGTGATGGCAAAAAGATGAGGGGTGAAAATATAACAAGACAAGACAAAGAAGAATATTTTAGATCATCATTGACATCTAAATAAGCAAATCAAAATTAGCCAGAGAGTGTTTCACATTTAAGTGACTGTATGTTTTTTTTTTCAAGCCACCTGGCACAAAATGTTTGTTTTGTGTGTTTGATTTTTTGCTAAGGGGAACGACTGAATAGCTAATAATCTAGTAAATCTAAGGTTATTACTTGATGTTTTCCTAAGCTTAATTGTGTAGTTTTGATAACTGCCCTTACTAAGTCTTTTAAGAATAAAACTAAAGTTAGTATAGATTAAAACATCCCAGTTTTGGACATAACTAAAACTTGATTCAACAACAAAAAAAAATTCTGATGGTAAAACCTGCTATCCTGCTGTTACTTGTTTTCGAAAAGTTTAAAGCTGGAAAAACTCGTCTGTGGCGCATTATCACATTTCAACTAGTATGTATTATTTCACTGAAAATCCCTCATCTTTTCCTACACAGGGTTCTCACTTTGTCAGTCCTCCACATACATATGTCTAAGTCCACACCCACCCATGGTGCCTGGGATTTTCCATCTGGTTGCCATGGAAATAAGAAACAGCACAGAGATAGCTTCTTCCCCTGAGCTGATATTCAGATCTCATAATAAAGATGGGATTGTACCAATGTATTTCTTTAACGTGCCTCTGGGAAACTCAAGTGAGAGCACAAAAACACTTTGCTGTTATATTTTGTCTGTGCTGCACTGGCTGCAGGCGCTGGTCTGTGCTCATGCATACCCACACAAAGCAGTGTGACAAAACATCCACCATGCAGACAAAGAGAGCCACCACCCTCCTGGTGAAAGGCTGCATTTTAAGAGGCATAACAACATGAAAATACGGGACGATGGATAAACCACTGAAAAAGCTATTCTGGTAATTCTGTCCCATTGCATTTTTAAAAAAAAATCTTGTTATCAATTCATAAAAACAGTTTATCCTACCTCCTCCAAGGAGGTGAAATAAACAGTATTTTTGCTTGTCTGTGCACAAGATTACTCAAAAATTAATGAAAAACTAAATGAATAAATTTTGGTGGTGATCGGGATCCAGCTCCTACAATTTTTAATGACCCTATGGCCTAGGCAGAGGTTTGCTCTCTTAGAGTTCCTTTTTTGCTCTCCGAATACTTCTAGTTTTATTTGCATTTAGATTGTTCATGTTTCCGCTACACCAAAAACAAGACCAATGCATTCTCTTTGGTTTAGAAAATATCTAATTTTTGCTTCTCATTTTTTCACTTGCTATGTAAAATCTACCAAAAGAAGAAATAAAGCATAGCAAAAGTTTTCTTTGATTGTAAAACTAATTCTGGACTAGCTGAACAAAAACAGGCTCAGAAGGTGCTGACATGCAGCAAAGGTTTATGAGACGTGTCTCTTCTGGGACACAAATGAGAAACAGAATTGAAAAATAGAATTTATTTCAGCAAAAGAGAACTGAGGAGAGAAATATTATCCTGTCAGTGGTAAAAGTAGGTAAAGTGTTCAGTTGGGAGGGAATGAAACATCTAGTCTTTTCAGAATCTGACTCTTATTTCCCAGCACAACTCTAGAGTCCCATATCATATTTAAGAGCCATTAAATGTATTATAAAGGCTTGTAAACCTCCTGAGAATGGGTGTGAGCATATCCACCCCCCAACTCATTTGCACCAAGCTTGCCTGTACAATATCAGCCCACGCATCTATAAATTGTCTCGCAATCCACCTGAAACATGAGATATGCTCATGTACGGCCAAACCACAGACCACAAGATGAAGCTGCAGACACATTCTTACATTTCCATTCTGATCATAGTTCAGTCTAATACATTAAGAAGAACTGCAGACACTTGTACTCATTTTCGTCTGACAACTATCACAGTGCTACAGGTCACTAAATGAGCTCTGGACTGCTCATATTACAATTTTTTATGAGATCTCTCTCTAAAAGGAAGAAGATCGTACTGGAAATGAGCTGTCGTGTGCACATGGTCCTCACAGATGCCAGGAAGGGCCAGTCTGAAATAGAAATCTAATGATCGCCTCCCTCGAGAGCCGTAATGGGCTCATTACACTGCTGGGAATTAAACTAAATAAATAATATGAGGCACATATTAATATATTTTTTTTTAAATGAACATCATTAGATTAGTGTCATAACCATCTAACAGGTTTTGGACATGGATCAAATTATGCTGGGTTTTTTTAACCAGTTTGTTAGAAATTTGATGGTGTTTAGCTAAAAAGAATAAAATAAACAAATACTGGAGAAGCAAATAAAAAGAAAAACTTCAAAGCTGTTCGTTTGCCAAAGCTCACTGCAGTTCACTGAAGCACATCAGGATCAGCTTTCAAATCCATACATGTAACTTTGCCACAGATCCTTTCTCTCCACAGAGAGATATACTTCATATCTGATTCCTCCACTGACTTCATTTATTATTAACCCTTTTGTTACGTTCAAAAAAGGGTACATTAGAATAGGATTTTTATTCTGTTAAAATAACAGTAATACTCAACAACTACAGTTTAGGATAGAAATCTTGCAAACAGAGGGCGAAAACATTTTAAAACAAATTTGCATTTAATTGTTTGGATTTAGCCCAATGATCTACATGTAAGTATTTTAATAAATGTAAATGACTTTAAGAATTAATGTAGTACTGACGAATCTTGTGTAAATGAAAGCACTTTGGTTTCAACTCCTCTTATTTGATTTGCTGCAGTGCTTTTAGAAACTAGTGATGCAGATGCTGATTTCATAATGAGGCAGATGATGAATCACTACTGGAAAAAAACGTACGATTAAAAATAATTTCATCAAATGCCTAAATTTAGTTTCAGTGATTCAACACAAAGAAAAATCATTTAAGAATGTGGATGGTCTTCTAAAGAAATAACTCAGTTGTATAGAACATCCAACTTGAAAGCCAGTTCCTAATTATTGCTGCATTGGCTCCAAAAACCATGAGGAGAAAAAACAAAACAAAAGGTTTTTTTTTGCTCCTTACCTTAACATTCCTCTTAATGATCTCTCGGCTCATTAGGACACGTCCCTCTGACAAGTCGATCCCAGACAAAGGTACGAGGGTCTCTCCGATGACCTCATCCCGAGAGAACCGATCGAAGCTCAGCACCATAAAGTGAAGGGCCAGCTCAGACACTCGGGCCAGTGGAATCCCGTAGAAGCTGAAGGTCTCATCGAAGGCAGGATCTAGAGTCTTCCGGAGGACTCTGGTCTTCACTCGGTGCTTTTTCTCCGGTAGCAGGGTCAGCTTGATGTAGGGGTCAGAGGTAAGTGACTGCTCATCAGTTGGAGTCAGACCATGGGCCTCCTGAATAAAAAAAGACAGACATAACATTTTAACAAATATTTATCAAAAAGATGATTCATACTTAAAAAGGAGCACCTGAATCACAGCATAAACACACGCAGTACCTTGATGTGGACAATGAATGCCTTCCTTTCTGCCTGGTACTCAAGGGAGAAGTGAAGGGTCCCTAGGCCACCCTCCTTCTCCTCTCCCTGGGGCCTGTCAACAGCTGGGGTGGGTGCTTGGCTGGAAAGAGTGCTGGATGGTGAAGGGAGATCCATCACACCAGGTTGGGTGAACCCTGCATGGGGGGAGGGCAGCTCCAAGTCTGGGGAGCTCCGCACCTTCTGGTGATGGTGATGGAAAGG
The DNA here is from genome assembly GCF_001649575.2 of Kryptolebias marmoratus. Lineage (NCBI taxonomy): Eukaryota > Metazoa > Chordata > Actinopteri > Cyprinodontiformes > Rivulidae > Kryptolebias > Kryptolebias marmoratus. The sequence goes on from NC_051436.1 coordinate 5,071,756, forward strand.
TTTGGTGGTAAAGTTGCCATTCAGATCACGCTTCTCAAGATCAAGATGCATGGCCGGTCTGGAACCATTTGGGCTTGAGGCCAGTTTACCCGCACTCGAAGGACTCATTGGCGTAGTTTGGCAGTTTCCGTTAACATCGGTTTTACTGCTGTCGTTAGTTGTCGGGGTGGTGGGTGCAGCGAACTTCTTCTTGCCGCTCAGGCTTTCTGGGTAGATGTCAACCCCCTTTAGCATGTGCACAAACTTGTAGGGAGGTGTCTTCTGGGACTTGGTGTTTTTGCGCTGGCAACAGATCCAGGCGAAAGCTGACGCAGTGAAGACAAGGCCAAAAACACTCACCACAGCAACACCTACTGGCACTGCCACTGTGGAGGAGGAAAGAGAGAGGAGAGAAACCAAGGGGAGGGGGAGGGGTGGTGTTGGAGAAAGATGGGAGGGGGGAAGATCTGTTGATTTAACAAAAAAAACTTTGGAACAAGCATCACCAATAAAATGACGAGCTCAGTCAGTTGTGTTTTTGTAGCAAGGCAACTGAATTAATTTTGTATTTCTGGCAAACAAAGGATGCAGCCTTGAGTCAGTGGAACACAAAAACAATTCAATCTGTTCAACCCAATGCTGAGTTCATTCTCCAAATATGGTTTTAGTAAATGAACAGGAAACCTCTGGTTTCAGCAAATAAGTGCTGTGGAAGGTGCAAAACGTGGCCAAAGCCAAATGCACAACAATTGCTCAGATAACTACAAGGATCAATATTCATTGAGCAATCTAAACACTTTAAAGGAGCAAGCAAACATTATGAACATGCTTTTACTGCTTACATGTATAGGTAAACCCTACCATTTGGTATTTGTTTCTTTTTCCTGTTGTACGAAACCAGGACTCCAAAACCGAGCTACAGACTGAACTGTGATCAGTACACCCCTGTTCAGTGGCTATTTGCAATTCTGATATTCTCACAACTGGTTAAATAGCTTAAAGGTGATTGATATTCTCCTCATTTGCATGTAATTATACTCATTTATACACTATTCCCGCTGCATAATAGCAAATTTCCTCAAATGTGTCATGGTAACGCATTACCTTAATTACAACTGCACTGGACCTAATTCGTCTCTGTGCTACTTATGTCTATTATGGTGTCACCACGGGGACATTAAAAGAATATTTGTTACTGAATGCCTTAGTTCTTTGTGGTTCAACAGCTATCATGCTGCCCTCTTGTGCAGCCAGATTTAATGGGTTTATTTCAACAGAGGAAATGCTGTCCATTTCCTGCAATTAGGAGGGTGACCCAGTGGAAAAGCACTCAGATTAACCCATAAGAAGCGATGTGGCTGGAGGTGCGGGGGTGGTGACCGATCGCTCATGTTTGTCTTTTTCACTGGGTCAAAAAGCTAATGTGTTGGATTGTTTATTCATGTGTATAATAGCCTTCACACCACAGCTAATGAGATGTTGATGTGGCACATGAACACAAATGGAATCGTGGGGAATTTTGGAGTAGGGGTGGGGATTGTAAAATGACTGACATTTCCAATCTGTTTGTTTTTCTTTATTTTCATGTAAAGTATAAGTAAAGTGATAGATATAAATATTATAAATAAACAGACTGAATCAAAATGCTTATCCCAAGAGTGAGCAAAATGCTAAAAACAATTTTAGCTCACAGCAGATGTACAAACTGTTTTCTCTATTTTTGCTCATAATTATTTTAAATAAAAGTCCGGGGTGAAATGTTTTTCTAATCTGCAGTGACAGACAGATGGATGAAGCGATGGGAGGGCTGTGAGAGAACTGGTGATGCGTGAGGACAAAAAAAGACAAGACGTGATTTTCAACCTTTACTTTTTTATATGAACACACAGCTATAACTCTATTAAATGTATTTACACTAAATTGTATTTACTTACTTCTACATTTCATAATAATGCTCATTATAAATCCCCTTTTACTGAAACATGGCCTGACCTCCACCCTACTGATTAGTCACCACAATAATTAGTTTTAATCCTTTGGATGGTTGTAAAATGGAGGCTTTAACCATTTTTATACATCTTTCGTCCTAAAAAAGGAACATTTCTGAAACATTTTGGTCACTTCCATTTACTGAATTTCCACAGATTAGACAACTGCTTACCCAAATCCAAGGAGTAAATGAAAATCCAAGACTAGAAAATCATCTTGTGGAAATAAGCAACCTACCATGTGAAGTTTGACTCATTAATACCTGGCTGAATCAAGAGATAAGGTGAACCATGGGTGTGTTGTAAGGACTCACCAGGCTGAGCTCCGTCCTCCAACATCGGAGCCATGATCGCTTTCCAAGGTGCTGAAAGGTTTCGTCTGCTTCCAAACAAAAGCTTCCTTCTCAAGGCGAGGTCAGTCTCCTTACAATGAGATGCTGAGTACCTCCACAATATCTTGTTTTGTTGATGTTGAATAAAATATGAGATGTGTGCAAAGCTTCAATAATGCAAAGAACAGGTTTGTTTTCCCAGAGAAAGGCTGGATGGATGCTCTGCTCCCACCACTGCTGCTGCTGTTACTCTTTGATGCATGAGTGTGTCTCAGAGGCGGCAACACCCCTCTCACTCTCCCTTTCTCTCTCTCCTTCTCTCTGTGCTTGCTTTCTGGGTCGCTCTCCCATCTTCTGGGCTCCAGCTCTCACCCCCTCCCCTTTCCGACAAGCACTGAGCTCATCAGCGCTGACGCAGTGGTGACGGAGGCTTGCTGTGAAATCAGGACCCCCCCGGTGAAGCAGCACAAACAGGCCTGCCAATTTCCCTGCTATATTGTTAGGAAATGAACACTGTCAGTCTGTATCTGCATCCTTATCTGTGTGTTTGTGTGTGTGTGTTTGGTAGTCTGTTGGTGATTGATAAGATTAATGAAACTGGTCATGTTGACGGCGAACCCATAATTTATTAAAGTAAGTGGCAATTTGGCTGAAACAGTAGGTTTTTAGGCAGTTATTTTCTGCGATGTAAACATATTTAAAGTTACAGCCGAGGGCAGAAAAGAACCCTTCACTATTTATTTATTACTGTATAGGCGTTAAATTCAGTTTTACTTGAAAAAAGGGCCATCATTTGAGAATATATGTTGCTTTGGAAATTCCAAAAATGAAAACGTGAGTAAAACAAATACAGCAGACAACAAACACTAAACAACATGATTAAAATAAGCTTTGTCTTTACTGTTGGCTGACCTCTATCTACAGTTCAATAAACCTCCTATAATAATAATATTATTATTATTATTATTATTATTATTATTATTATTATTATTATTATTATTATATAGTACTTGAGAGCAACTTCCTGCTGAATATAAACTGGAATCTATATTCAAAGAAAATTTTATAATGCCACTGACAAAATGTGGACCAATTTAGTCTAAAGAAAACTGGACAAAAACAAGCAGAGCTGAAATAAAATGCAAGCGACCGAGATGTTTTAAATTTGTTGATTAAATACTGCCCCCTAGTGTTAAAATGAGAGGATACACTTTTTCCATTTTAAAAGTGTACTCATTTAGACAGAGTTTAAAAATCACTCAGTGTCACTATCATAAAGTTTAGATAAAGGAACAGTTGGAAATATACTAAAAACTAATTATACAACAGCAACATGCATTTCATTTTGGCATCGTCACAAATACCCAGACTTCTGTCTAAATCTCATTTCACCCCTTGCTCTCAAGTTTTAGTCCTACTCCTGCATTTTGTATGTTCATTTCAACAAGAAACTTCTTATGTTGTGAAGGTATACAGTTTAATAATGTTTATTTTTAGATAATTATATATATATATGCACATACATATACACATAAAATGTGTGACAGTACTCTTCTCATCATCCGATCCCTCTTCTTCCTTATTATCCACTTTTAAATCCTATTGATCTCAAATAAATTCTTAACTATTTACTCACCAGCTTAACCTTTGGTTTTAGGTAACACTTTGTGGATGCTGTATGTTTTAAGCAGAGTTGAACATACAAGTGCAACAGGTTTTACTGTCAACACACATGCAGTTTTCAACACAATGAGTAGCCAAACCCAGTAAATTTGCTTTTATCTGGTGTGTGCCCTGTGTGTAAAAACAAATTCACTCAGTAAAGCTTGTATAAATGCTAAATGGTAATGCAGTTCAAACTGTAAAATATAAACAAACTCTGATATCGCTAAAATGATTTGATTGCTGAAATGAGGTCACGCTTAGCTTATGATAAAATAATCACAAAGAACAGTTGTGTAAGGGGGGTGAGGGAGGCTGGAGGTTCCAGGGCATCATGATATGATAAGCTGCTGCAGCTGATTGTGTGCAAAAAAAAAAACCTGGTCTTGGGCACAGTTTATAGTATAAAAAGAAGTGGAAGGGGGAATTACTTCAGACAACTGGGAACGTGTTGCTGTTTCTCCTTGTTGGTGAGTTGTTGTCTCCATTCAGGTGAATGCTTAAATAAATGTATGATTAGTAATTGAACCTCTGGTCTGGAACTCAGTTTGTGTGTTTGTCGTTTCTGCAACATCATCAAACTAAGTGGTGAGGTGAGATTCCTCTGAAAGGAGTGAATACTAAAAGCTTGGTTTTCTCAACAACGCAAATAGGGAAATAGATTTGTCCAATGTATATTTGCAAGCCTTTACTATGTACAGAGCAAACAAAGATTATGAATAGAAATGTTTTGTTTATTTAACAAAGATGTGCTGAACAAATCCAATATGAGGACTCATTTTGGAATTAAAAAAAAAAATTTGTTTATTAAGAAAAAGAAAACAAAAGGTTGGCATGGCAGCAAAACTAATTATCAAAAACTTACATGGGAACACGAGGAGCAGGACCAGACTGTGACATGAATGACTTACACAACAAGAATCAGAGAGAACTAAATGCAATGAACCAGCAAGTGGTGGGTGACAAGAGACCAGTTTTAAGGAACCGTGGGTGAGTGGGAAATGAGTTACAGCAGTTACTGCAGTTTGTTGTCCTGTAATCTATGTACCAGTTCCCTTCTCTCAATTGAATATTTGGGGCAGAACAACAAAACATGTTTCACCGTCTCTTCTTGAAAACAAAAATCACTTTTTCCTGTCGGATGTTTTCCCATTTTAAATATTGTACAATTTAACCTTGTATGACCCAAATGTAATCTGGATATAGTTGTTTCCTCCTTTCTATTTCGCCCTGTTCTCCTCATTATACCAACTTTCCTTTGAATGCTATAAAGCCACCTGCCCATTCTTTCTTCTTCTCATTGTTTCTGCCATCTTCCCTTGACCTTTTTGTTTAATGCTGTGTCACTATTTACCTGACCTCAGCTCTGTTATTTTCCAGTCTGGCTGCCATGCCCACCACACCTGTTACTCGTTATGGTCCAGCTATAATTTTTTTCCCAATCACCCTTTGTTCTTTAAAACCTGTCTCATTTCTCACATTCCTTACTGGTTCATTCATTCATATTTTGGAATCCATTTGTGTGTGTTTTTTCATGCCATGGCCATGCTCATTGTTTTCTTGCTCCTCATTGACCTCGCTGCCTGTCTGTAAGTTTTTATTGCTTTGTTTCGCTGCCTCACCAGCCTTTTGTTTTCTTTTTTGTTAAGAAATTAGTTTTTATTTTTACATTAAAATGAGTCTGCATTCTGGGTTTGCTCAACACCGTCATCACATCTATAATCCAACTTCTGCAGAAATAAACCGTTCCTAAAAAAGACACAAGTTATTGAGGGATGTTTTCCTATTTTCATTCAAGTATTTACCATTTTGGGACAAGTTGTAGGCCAAATATTTTACAGTAGTTTTCCACAACTGTAATTTGTTTTTGTTTACTTCATGACCCTGATCAGATAAGAACTTCAGCGAAGCCAACATATCAGTTTTGCATTTATCCTCCATCTCTGCCGCCAACAAAATGTCGTCAACATAAAGCAAAGAATGAATTCCAAACAATGAACCAGCGAGGATGAGATGGAAGTGATTAAATATAAATAGCTGAGGGTGAATTAAAGGTTGACTGTAGCTGAAGTGACATGCTACCCTATTCATTAGTTAGGATAAATATTAATCAAAAATTTTTTATTAACTTTTATTCAGTCAAACAGTTGAGTTTGTTACTGCATTAAAATGCATTTTCTACATAACACTAAATTTGACTGGGGTTAGAAAAGTGCATGCTGATGTATCAGATGAGCTAATATTAGATGCTTTAATACATGAACTATCAGTTTTTTAGGTTGTTTAAATTAATTATTTGTGCCTAACATTAAATGTGCTTCTTTCAGACCAAGAAAAAAACTTATTTTGCCACGATCACACAAATCAGAAGTAAAAGAAATTGGATAATGAAGAGAATTCTGGGTATTTTTCCTGTACATCATTAATGCAGACTCCCAAAATTTCAATTTACTGGACAATAAAAAGAGATTTTTGGGGGGGAGGATTCAGTGGGATCCTGAACCCAATTTTAGGAGCCAACATTATTCTCCAATCGAAAAAACAACAACATCTGAATCAGGTGTGTTGGAGCAGGGAAACTAGTAAAACATGCAGGATAGTGGCCCTCGAGGACCAGGATTGGAGACCCCTGGTCTAGACAAATCTGTACTTCATCAAAACCAGCCTGTAGAAATTTAGATGCCTGAGCAATTGAATTAGAACCACAGTAAATTACACATTCAGGAGGCATTTTGAAAATTTTCACACATTGCAGTAATTTAAATTGTGAATAAAAAGGGCCCTAAATAGCACTGTAAAATCAAAACTAATCTTTATATTATATTTAGTAAGGTTTTTCAATTGATAGCCTAGAACTTTATAGCCTGCATGCTGCTGGTTGCTTCTTTTTCAGCCCCCAGCATTCATGAAGTGAAAAAAGAAAAGGTCTTTTTGATTTGGTTTGCCATTGGTCAGCACAGAAGGCGTGTCTGAGTGGTTCATTCTAAATGATGATTCTGTAAAGTCAATATTCACTTAGTGTTCAATATTTGTTTTGTCCTTTGCTTTACAAAGATCACTCCTGGAACACGTTGTTGCACAGCACACACACAGAAAAGACCAGTGCAGAACAAATCAGACCGTCTTTTTGTGAGCTTTGTAATAGGTGGCTATTATAACTAATGTTTGACTTAATTATAGGTTGCTGAAAAATTGTGTAAGTAAATCATATCTGGGTGGGGTAGTTTTACAGTGAGAAAACAATGAACTAAATGGACTTTCAAAGTTTTTCCAGTTTTTATTTGTATGGTTTGTGACTTGTGATTTGTATTTTTTTTAAAAGAAATAGACTCAATAAGGTAAAATCTATCTATTTTTTTTTTTTTTTCACTGTATGTTTTTGGTTTGTTAGCTCTGGCTGCTCCACTTTGGATACCATGGCAGCATGCAAAAGATTTCTACTGCCTTTTGGACTTTTTGGATTAATTTTTGTTATTCAGATTTTATCTTACAGAAGGGACATTTCTCAGGAAAACAGAGGTATGATGCATGTACAATTCTTACTCTGCCTGCTGTGTATCCTTTTCCTGTTCTTAGTAAAGACAAGGATCCTTGTCTTGTTTGCATCTTTGCACTTCACTGCCTGTGTAATGACGGGCACATAAAAGAGGTCAAACCACACCTGTGATGGCCTTAGATTATCATGGATTATATTTAATTGTGTACAGTACGTTTCATTTGTTTACCTTAGTGGAAGTGGACTTTTGCAAGAAACAAATATTTGTTAACTTGTTCTAGCGTCTTACTTTAACTAACTCAGTAATTTTTGTTTAGTTTGAATAAACATTTCAGCAATTATTATAATTATTTTAGCAGAGAGAATCCATCAGCTTCAGGAACTAAGGAAACAGCTGATGCAGGAACAATGTAATGGAGACCCAAAGGCATTCCTGAATGGGAAGCACAGCTTAGGAGACATCAGTGACAAAGAGTTGAACAACTTCATTGTGAATGATAATCATGGCATCATCTACTGTTACATTCCAAAGGTGATGTATGTACCATATGTCACTCCCATTTCCTTTACCTGCTTCACCTTTCCGGGTGACGGGAAGCTGGTGTCTGTCTCTAGCAGTCACTGTGAGAGAGGTAATGGACACCCTGGACTGGTTGCAAGTCCATCACAGGGTCACACATAGAGACAAACAAGCATTCATGCTCTCACTCACCCATAGGGACAATTTTGGAGTTATCAGTTAACCTTAAATGCATGTTTTTTGGTATGTGGGAGGAAACCAACGTACCCGGATTAAACTCGTGGGAGCACAGGGAGAACATGCAACCTCCACCCAGACGGACCCCGGTCAGGAGCATTTTCATTTTTAGCACCAGCCAATAAGACCCCCTTTTGCCACTAAAACCAAAACAGCTCTGACGTGTCAGGAAACATTTATGGTCCAGTGGGTTGTGGTGTAGGTGTCCTACAAATGTTACAAAATCAGATCAAATTGACCCACGCCAAAAAC
>NC_051436.1:5080321-5088292 GCF_001649575.2 Kryptolebias marmoratus
AAACACAGTGCGCTTAAGACGTCAGTAGGTTCCTGGTCTTTCTTGATACTTTGTAGTTCACCAATTTCACTGGTTTTAAGTACGGCAGCACAATATGTCAAAAATCCATTTTCATTGCAAGATTATTGTTTGCTAAATCAGCGTTGGAAATAATAATAATAACAATAATAATAATAATAATAATAATAGTAATAATAATAACTGTGTTAAACAAGGAGCTAATATTTGCCAAGTGCCATGAATTCATGCTCTTCATAGCAATATTTGGCCAATCCAATGCACAGACTCATACTGGTTCCAAGAATAAAATTATTTATTATAATACAAACAAAAAGCTGACGAGGCAGCAAACATAAAACTCAGAACAAAACATTAACTAAATCTATAGTCGGAAGCAAAACATAAGAACAACAAGACAGAAAGAGAAACAGGACAATGGACCAGCGAGTACATGGAGGAAATGGCCAGGTTTTAAAAGCAGAGGGTAATTAGGGAAAGTGGGCACAGGTGAGTGATTACAATTACGAGTGGGTGGAGATGGGCGTGGCAGGTAAACAAGTGATGACAGAGGACATGTAAACAATGACATGAAACAAAGACACAAGGAATAAAGACTGAACAAAACAAAGGCAACTAAATAACAAAATAAAAGCAAACAATCAACCCAAAAGAAAACTCAAAGAACAACCCTAACAAAACCTAAACTTGACAATAATAGTATATTTATTCTACAAGGACTTTTTGCTGACAAGTTGTTGTCACGGTTTTTTTCAGGCTTCTGACCCACGTACAGAGAAACGCTCAGAAGGAAACCAGAAATCAGATAAAGTATGTTTATTGAAAAACCAGCAAGTAACGAACTGTTAGGCGATCTGGAATGACCCCTGCCTTGTGGGTAATCAGGTACTCTGAAAGACAGAGACTACAAAGACTTTTTTTGCTGACAAAAAAATGTTCTTTTAAAAAAAATAGGACTACAGACAGTGATTGTTAAAATACAACTAACTTTGGGATAGAAATATATTAACTAAAACAATGTTTAGGGTTGTTTGAAGTTGTGTGTTTCAGTATTTTAACTGTTTTGGGGTTTTTTTAGGTGTGTGTGGAGGGAGGGTGTTGCACCGTGATGACCGATAATAAACTCCATTCAACATAAACACAAACACCACAGAGAAAATGTACAGATAACAAAGAACACACTGATGCAACGTAACCCTCTGAGGAATTTTTAGTCATGCAGTTAATTTGTTTGTTACCTTGACTGAACTTGACTTTGAGTTTCCACTCAATACAATTAAATCTTGATTATAAAGTGATCTGACTGGTTTTAGAGTTGGCTGAACACTTTTATAGCACCGGGATATATAAATATACGTTTGAGCCCGTGGATTTAAACACACCACAGCTTACTCAGTGAGCTGATGTCTAAAGAGCTTCTGGAAAACTGTTCTATTTTCAGCATATTTAGTCTTTTTCTGGGTGTTTTTTGAAACCTAGAGCTGCATCCAATATCAAACGTAAGTTTTTAAGTTCCTCTACATAACAGACTTTTTATTTTTTATCCAAACTCTGGGGAAAATGTTTTGGTTATTCTTCCTGGTGAAATACATTGGGACAGTTTTCTCAGTCTTCAGTTGTGAGCCATAAAAACTTAAACAAATGTTAAACTTTGCTTGATGTTTGTGACAACTTGACAGCTCTTTGTGCTCCTATGAGTCAGAATCAAAACTGTACCTTGGAATGTTTTTGTTAGCTTTTGCTGTAAGTAATTATGAGTAAATATTTTAACTTTTCCTGATGGTTAATTAATCTTTAATACGTATGATGGTGAATTTTACATGTAATCGTTTGCCATAGTATTTGCTTGTTATTAAAATTGGGTCTCTGAGTTTTCTTGCCCAGCAGACATGGATGTTGATTATTCTGCTTTTAAAAATGATCAATGTTGATGAATTTGTCTTTGTCCAGCTTCTTCTTGTTTTATTTTAAACTTTCTCATAATTAGAGTTAGACCAATGAATCACCGTGGAAGATCTTGTCTCTTCTTTGTATTCTTGAAGAAGTTTTGATTTTCAGCTTATGATTTTTATTTCCTTTTTCCCAGTAGCCTTGGCTGTTGCACTGATCCACTTCAAACACCATGACCATATGTGGTAGACTCATAAAGTTTTTTGGACTTTTGGGATCAGTCTTTTTAATCCTGCTTATGTCTTATGGATGGCACATGTCTCAAGAAAAGCAAGGTAAGATTTATTTACATTTCTTACTGTTCCTGCAGAACAATTCTTTTCAATAAGAACAGTTTGCAATGAGATGCAAAAAACAGAATCACACCCTCAGCCTTAAGACTTGGAATTTAAGTGTTTGTCTGTCAGAGGAGGGGGGATATATTTTATTTTTGGGAATTGCAAATTCCCAAAAAATGTTTTTTGCATCCCACTGTAGAAGTTTGAAAGAAACATATATTTTGTTTCCTAACATACATTAATCCAGCTCTTTAGTGTAACTAACCGAATGATTTTTGTTTCGTTACTATGATTAATTAAAAACATTTGTTGTAGTTCGCACTTTTGGTGTCTGTTTTGGGTTTTTCTGTTCTCCCTGGCCCCTGCTACTCTGCTCCTTTTCTGCACCTGCGTCAAAACCTGCCAATCACTTTAGTCACCCCTCCATCAGTCACCGGTGTCAGTTCCTGTGTTGTGTTTTGTGGGTTGCTGGAGTTCCGTTAATGCTCTGCTTATTTTTTTTTTTATTCTGCAAGACTACCTGCTGCCATTTGGTCCTGCTGCATAATCCATAAAAAAATAATATATTTTACATTTTCTATTTTTGCAGGGAGGCTCTATCAGCTGCAGGATCTGAGAAAGCAGCTGGTACAAGAACAATGCCAAGAACACAAGAAGGCGAATTTAAAGGGGAACAGTTTGGAAGACCTAAGTCAATCAAAGTTGAAGAACTTCATTGTGGATGATAAACATGGCATTATCTACTGTTACATTCCAAAGGTAATGTGTGCGTTACTGCTTTCACTCATCAGTAATAACATTTGGCCCACCTACTAAATACTGAATTAAACCTTGACTTGCTACCAAATCAGCCCTGGCCTCTTAGAGAACATTTAGGGTCCAGTGGGGAATGGGGTAGGGGCTTTGTAGATTGGACTTGCAACAAATATCAACAAATCACATCATTTTGATCCTTTCTGTTGGCTAAAAATAAGCACAGTGTACCTGAGACATTAGCTGGTATTTGGTCTTTCCTGATTAGTTACATATTTTACTTTGAAGGTCCTCATTTTAATGCTTTTACCTGTTTTTTTTATTTGAACCAGTACATAGCCAAACATTTTCTGGGACATCAATAATGGACATAGTTGCAAACCACCAGCCTTTCTAACTACTTTGCTTAGGCACACAATGACAAAATGCCAGCATAGTTAAAGACTGTAATCCATATCTTGTCAACAGGTGGCATGCACCAACTGGAAAAGAGTTTTGTATGCCCTCAACCAGGGTGAGCCATATCCTGACCTTGTTTCAATAAAATCTTCCACAGTTCACAAACAATTCAAATTTACTCTCCTGAATGACTATTCAAGAACAGAGATAAAGGTCAGTTCTGCCATTTAAATCAGTTTTGACCTGACAATTACAAATAAATGACTGATGTGTGTTTATTTGCTCTGCAGGCGAAACTAAGGCATTACACCAAGTTCCTGTTTGTCCGAGACCCATTTGTTCGTCTCGTCTCTGCTTACAGAGACAAGTTCCTTCATAACGATCCATACTTCTATGAGAATTATGGTAGGAACATGTTGCGTCTCTACAACAACCAGCCCGATCCTCCAAAAACAGAGAAGGCATTTAGGTTAGGCATTCGTCCCTCATTTTACAACTTCATTCAGTACCTGCTGGACCCACAGACAGAAAGGAGCGCACCCTTTGAGCCTCACTGGAGGCAGATGCATCGCCTGTGTCACCCCTGTCTCATAGAGTGAGTTCATCATTATCTGCAAGACTAAAACTCTTGAACACCTTTGAAACACATCAGAGTCTTATAGTCTGGTTTTCATTTCAGGTATGACTTTATCGGCCATCAGGAGACTCTTCAGGACGACGCCCAAGAGTTGTTGAAGATGTTAAAACTGGAGGACAGTATTACGTTTCCTTCTGCTTATGAAAATGTGACTGATCGTGATTTTCTATTGAACTGGTTCAGGGCAGCGCCCCTGGAGGACAGGAGAAAGTTGTATGAGCTTTACGAACAAGACTTCAGACTTTTTGGCTACAGAAGGCCGAGTGAATTACTTGATGATTGAGATTGACGTCACGTCCTGTTTACTAATGCTAGCCATACTCCTACAACTACTTCTAGTTTCTTAGTTTGAGGTCACTGGAGGTAATGGTTCAAATATTTTAACATATTAAACTCTAAAAAGGAACACCCATTGAAGACATCCATACACCATTTTTTATTGTTACATCTTTATGCAAATAGTTGCATCATCAGGCGCCTACATAATGTGAAACTGGTGCCTATAAGTTTCAGTATTCATGTTTTATGCTTTAATTGGTAACATAAACTAGTCATGGCCCATTATGAACTGGGTTTCTTTGTCAAAGTGTATTCAAATTTCTACAGGGGAAGACCAGTTAGATAAAAATATAAGTGACTGCATAATTATTCACCCCCTTTAAAGTGACTGTCCTAATTCAACTTAGAGAAAAGATTATTGAAAAGTACAAACCAGGAGATGATTCAAAAGGATGTTTCAGGCCCTCATAAACTGACTGACTGTGAGGAAGGTGAGAGAGAACACCAAGACACCTGTGAGAACTCTGGAGTTCTGAGCTTCAGCAGATGAGATGGGAGAGACTGAGCTACAACAACTGCTGCCGGGGATCTTCACCAGTCTGAGCTTTATAGGAGAGTCACAAAGGGAAAGCCACTGTTTAAGAAAACCAGAGTTTCACAAACTCTTGTATGAGATGAAATACAAACTCCAAATTCATATTTTGACATTGGCCTTTTTAATTTTGAAAAATGTATCAAGTAGAAAACGCAGTTTTGGATCATCTCTTTTAAAATGTAAAAACTTAAGCCTAAACAGAGCTTTTCTTAGATTATAAATGTCTAAAAGACTAAATTTGATCAGATACATAATAAGTATTGTAATAATTGTCAGGTTGGGTGGAGATTGTGACAAATCCAAAGCACAGACTGATACTTGTTCAAGGAATAAAATAATTTTATATAAAAGGAAAAAAAAAAAAACAAGGCTGATGAGGCAGCAAAAACAAAACTCAGTACAAAACAAACTAAATCTATAGTTAGAGGTAAAACATGAGAAGACAGCAAGAGAAACAGGACAATGGACCAGCGAGTACATGGAGGAAATGACCAAGTTTTAAATGCAGAGGGTAATTAGGGAAAGTGGGCACAGGTGAGCGATTACAATTATGAGCGGGTGGAGATGGGCGTGGCAGGTAAACAAGTGATGACAGAGGACATGTAAACAATGACATGAAACAAAGACAAGGAATAAAGACTGAACAAAACAAAGGCAACTAAATAACAAAATAAAAGCAAACAATCAACCCAAAAGAAAACTCAAAGAACAACCCTAACAAAACCTAAACTTGACAATAATAGTATATTTATTCTACAAGGACTTTTTGCTGACAAGTTGTTGTCACGGTTTTTTTTCCAGGCTTCTGACCCACATACAGAGAAACGCTCAGAAGGAAACCAGAAATCAGATAAAGTATGTTTATTGAAAAACCAGCAAGTAACGAACTGTTAGGCGATCTGGAATGACCCCTGCCTTGTGGGTAATCAGGTACTCTGAAAGACAGAGACTACAAAGACTTTTTTTGCTGACAAAAAAATGTTCTTTTAAAAAAAATAGGACTACAGACAGTGATTGTTAAAATACAACTAACTTTGGGATAGAAATATATTAACTAAAACAATGTTTAGGGTTGTTTGAAGTTGTGTGTTTCAGTATTTTAACTGTTTTGGGGTTTTTTTAGGTGTGTGTGGAGGGAGGGTGTTGCACCGTGATGACCGATAATAAACTCCATTCAACATAAACACAAACACCACAGAGAAAATGTACAGATAACAAAGAACACACTGATGCAACGTAACCCTCTGAGGAATTTTTAGTCATGCAGTTAATTTGTTTGTTACCTTGACTGAACTTGACTTTGAGTTTCCACTCAATACAATTAAATCTTGATTATAAAGTGATCTGACTGGTTTTAGAGTTGGCTGAACACTTTTATAGCACCGGGATATATAAATATACGTTTGAGCCCGTGGATTTAAACACACCACAGCTTACTCAGTGAGCTGATGTCTAAAGAGCTTCTGGAAAACTGTTCTATTTTCAGCATATTTAGTCTTTTTCTGGGTGTTTTTTGAAACCTAGAGCTGCATCCAATATCAAACGTAAGTTTTTAAGTTCCTCTACATAACAGACTTTTTATTTTTTATCCAAACTCTGGGGAAAATGTTTTGGTTATTCTTCCTGGTGAAATACATTGGGACAGTTTTCTCAGTCTTCAGTTGTGAGCCATAAAAACTTAAACAAATGTTAAACTTTGCTTGATGTTTGTGACAACTTGACAGCTCTTTGTGCTCCTATGAGTCAGAATCAAAACTGTACCTTGGAATGTTTTTGTTAGCTTTTGCTGTAAGTAATTATGAGTAAATATTTTAACTTTTCCTGATGGTTAATTAATCTTTAATACGTATGATGGTGAATTTTACATGTAATCGTTTGCCATAGTATTTGCTTGTTATTAAAATTGGGTCTCTGAGTTTTCTTGCCCAGCAGACATGGATGTTGATTATTCTGCTTTTAAAAATGATCAATGTTGATGAATTTGTCTTTGTCCAGCTTTTTATTGTCTTATTTTAAACTTTCTCATAGTTAGAGTTAGACCAATGAATCACCGTGGAAGATCTTGTCTCTTCTTTGTACTCTTGAAAGCGTTTTGATTTTCAGCTTATGATTTTTATTTCATTTTTTTCAATAGCCTTGGCTGTTGCACTGATCCACTTCAAACACCATGACCATATGCAGTAGACTTATAAAGTATTTTGGGCTTTTGGGATCAGTCTTTTTAATCCTGCTTATGTCTTATGGATGGCACATGTCTCAAGAAAAGGAAGGTAAGATTTTATTTACATTTCTTACTGTTCCTGCAGAACAATTCTTTTCAATAAGAACAGTTTGCAATGAGATGCAAAAAACAGAATCACACCCTCAGCCTTAAGACTTGGAATTTAAGAGTTTGTCTGTCAGAGGAGGGGGGATATATTTATTTTTTGGGAATTACAAATCCCACTTAAAAGATGTAGTTTGTTGTATTGAAAATCAAACAAGACTTATACAATCCATAACAAACAAACACACTGAGACAACCTAAGAATGCTTAACTATTCAACCCTGTGGTTGAAAAGTTGATTCTGGGATTTAATGCACATGAAAAAACAACTCTTCAGTTTTATGTTAGGTTTTTGTTGGGGTTTATTATTATTTGTTTATTTAGTTAAAACATTTTTTTACAGTTTTCTTTTATTAATCTGGATAATTTTGTGTAAGTTTATTACTTCTGTTCAAATTGAAATTATATTTAAATTCCAGGTTATAAGGCAGTAAAACAAGGAAAATACCAAGGTGGTGGAGGGATGGGTGACGTGTCAATATTTCTTGCAACTCACTATAGAAGTTTGAAAAAAACGTTAATTTTGTTTCCTAAAATACATTAACCCAGCCCTTTAGTGTAACTAACCAAATGATTTTTGTTTCGTTACTTTGATTATCCATCCATCCATCCATCCATTGTCTTCCGCTTATCCGGGGTCGGGTCACCCCTCTCTTCACCCGAGTGTCCAAAACATGCGGCCGCAGATCAGATGAAACGACAACAAAGTCGATCATTGAACTGCGATCTAGGGTGT
>NC_051436.1:5089281-5146289 GCF_001649575.2 Kryptolebias marmoratus
ATCAGCTGCAGGATCTGAGAAAGCAGCTGGTACAAGAACAATGCCGTGAACACAAGAAGGCTAATTTAAAGGGGAACAGTTTGGAAGACCTAAGTCAATCAAAGTTGAAGAACTTCATTGTGGATGATAAACATGGCATTATCTACTGTTACATTCCAAAGGTAATGTGTGCGTTACTGCTTTCACTCATCAGTAATAACATTTGGCCCACCTACTAAATACTGAATTAAACCTTGACTTGCTACCAAATCAGCCCTGGCCTCTTAGAGAACATTTAGGGTCCAGTGGGGAATGGGGTAGGGGCTTTGTAGATTGGACTTGCAACAAATATCAACAAATCACATCATTTTGATCCTTTCTGTTGGCTAAAAATAAGCATAGTGTACCTGAGACATTAGCTGGTATTTGGTCTTTCCTGATTAGTTACATATTTTACTTTGAAGGTCCTCATTTTAATGCTTTTACCTGTTTTTTTTATTTGAACCAGTACATAGCCAAACATTTTCTGGGACATCAATAATGGACATAGTTGCAAACCACCAGCCTTTCTAACTACTTTGCTTAGGCACACAATGACAAAATGCCAGCATAGTTAAAGACTGTAATCCATATCTTGTCAACAGGTGGCATGCACCAACTGGAAAAGAGTTTTGTATGCCCTCAACCAGGGTGAGCCATATCCTGACCTTGTTTCAATAAAATCTTCCACAGTTCACAAACAATTCAAATTTACTCTCCTGAATGACTATTCAAGAACAGAGATAAAGGTCAGTTCTGCCATTTAAATCAGTTTTGACCTGACAATTACAAATAAATGACTGATGTGTGTTTATTTGCTCTGCAGGCGAAACTAAGGCATTACACCAAGTTCCTGTTTGTCCGAGACCCATTTGTTCGTCTCGTCTCTGCTTACAGAGACAAGTTCCTTCGTAACGATCCATACTTCTATGAGAACTATGGTAGGAACATGTTGCGTCTCTACAACAACCAGCCTGATCCTCCAAAAACAGAGAAGGCATTTAGGTTAGGCATTCGTCCCTCATTTTACAACTTCATTCAGTACCTGCTGGACCCACAGACAGAAAGGAGCGCACCCTTTGAGCCTCACTGGAGGCAGATGCATCGCCTGTGTCACCCCTGTCTCATAGAGTGAGTTCATCATTATCTGCAAGACTAAAACTCTTGAACACCTTTGAAACACATCAGAGTCTTATAGTCTGGTTTTCATTTCAGGTATGACTTTATCGGCCATCAGGAGACTCTTCAGGACGACGCCCAAGAGTTGTTGAAGATGTTAAAACTGGAGGACAGTATTACGTTTCCTTCTGCTTATGAAAATGTGACCTCTCATGATTCTCTATTGAACTGGTTCAGGGCAGTGCCCCTGGAGGACAGGAGAAAGTTGTATGAGGTTTACGAAGAAGACTTCAGACTTTTTGGCTACAGAAGGCCGAGTGAATTACTTGATGATTGAGATTAAGGTCACCTCCTGTTTACTAGTGTTAGCAACACTCCCACAACTACTTCTGGGTTCTTAGTTTGAGGTCACCGGAGGTACTGGTTCAAATATTTTGAAATACTCCACTATTAAATGGAACACCCATTGAAGACATCTATACACCATCAGTTTTTGTTGTTACATCTTTATGCAAATAGTTGCATCATCAATAGGCTCGTATAGAACTAGTTATGTAACTTGCAACTAATATTGTCATATTACTGTTTTTTGTTCTTATGTTTGTTAATGAATAAACAAGTATACCAAACATGATACATTGGATTGCAATAAACAAAGAATTAGAATGCATTTTTTGTTATTAGTTTTTTTTATTATTATTTAGAAACAGAAACAAAAAGTATTTGAAGTATTTCTGCGTTTCCTTGATCCAAATCTGAGGCACTAGCTGCATGCATGGCCTGTCCAACTGGACACACCTGAAAAACTTCAGGCTTGGATTTTTTATGTTTGAACAGGTCCACGTCTAACCAATGGCACTGAGGTAAGTATAATTCCAAACTTTTCCCCCAGCTACACCATTTCCCAAAAATTACAGTCACCCTCTCAACAGGTAAAACAGTCCAAACATCCATCAAAACTT
The DNA here is from genome assembly GCF_001649575.2 of Kryptolebias marmoratus. NCBI lineage: Eukaryota > Metazoa > Chordata > Actinopteri > Cyprinodontiformes > Rivulidae > Kryptolebias > Kryptolebias marmoratus. Next base: position 5,091,381 of record NC_051436.1, read on the forward strand.
CTCCATTAAGCAGCTCTAAATGGCACGCAAATTTATGCATTGGAACATGAACAGACATGCACACGCCCAACACAGGTATAAACAACCGTGTGTGACAACAATAAACACCTGTGTTACGAAATAATATAACAGGAAATAGAGAAGTTTTGGAGAGCCAAGGCCTTAGTGGCTTTATAGGCCTATTTATAATGTGGAACTAGTTACATCGACTGTAAAAAGGGTTCAACTCTTGCATGTTTTTTATGATTTAATTGCTATCATAAAACAATTATAGTCACTATAAATTGGCTATGATTACAAAAATATAAAAAATACTTCAATGTCGAAGTGAAATTGAATTTCTACAAAGTAATGCCCTCTTTTTCTTTTGGCTCTTCCCTTTTCAGGGGTTGTCTCTTTCAATTAACTCTGTGCTCTGTGTCCTCTGTCCTCACTCCAACTACCTCCTTGTCCTCTCTAACTGCATCCATATATCTCCTGTTTGGTCTACCTTTTGTCTTTTTCCCAGCAGCTGCATCTCTAACATCCTTCTACCAATATATCCACTGTCCCTCCTCTGCACATGTCCAAACCATCTCAGTCTGGCCTCTCCAACTTTAACTCCCAGTCGTTCAACCTGTGCTGTACCTCTGAAGACCTCATTCCTAATCCTGTCCATCCTTGTCCCTCTCAAGGAGAACCTCAACATCTTCAGCTCTGCCACTTCCAGTTCTGTCTCCTGTCTTTTTGTCTCCAAACTGTCCAACATAGCTGCTCTCACCTGTCTGTAAACCTTTCCTTTGACCTTTGTTGCCACCCTTTTGTCACAAATCACTCCTGAAACTTTTCTCCATCCACTCCATTCTGCCTGGACTCTCTTTTTCACCTCTTTACCACACTGCTCGTTTTCCTGGACAGTCGACTTTAAGTACTTGAAGTCCTGCACCTTTGTGACCTCTGCTCCTTGTAGCCCCTCAGTTCTACCTGCCTCCCTCTCAGTCACACACAGGTACTCTGTCTTGCTATGGCTGACTTTCATCCCTCATCGTTCAAGTGCATACCTCCACCTCTCCAGGTTCTCTTCCACCTGTTCCTTGTTCTCATCACAGATCACAATGTCACAGTAACTGTACAAGCAGGAGAATAGTGAGAGAGACCACCAAGACACCTGTGAGAATGTCCTGTTACAATCTTTCCACATGTTCTGATGTATTACTTTGTACACCTAATCATTTGCATAATGTACAAGAAAAACATGAACCAAAGAAACCACCAGGGCCTGTTGTTAAACTAATGATGGAGAATCAAATGTTTTCATAGGGAAGAGTCAAGCAAGGAGAAAAACAAGAAAAGCAAAATAAAACTCTTTATTTAACAAGATAAAAAGACAAAATAGTGGAAGAAAATGTACCAAAGCTGCTGCTGTTTTGAGTTTCCACCCAGTGCTTTAAAGCTTGATTGTAAAGTGATCTGACTGGTTTTAGAGTTTGCTGACGACATTGATAGCACCAGGATATTCAAATATTTATTTGAGCGTGCATGTAGACACACCACAGGTTCTACAAAGAGCAAATTTCTAATGTGTCTCTGGAAAACGAATATATTTCAGCATATTTAGTCTTTGTCTGGAGGGTTTTGAACCCTAGAGCTGGATCCAAGCTTAAACGTAAGATTTTAAGTTTCTCTACATTACAGATTTTTTTATTGTTTACCCAAACAGTGGGGAAAATCTTTCGGTTTTTCTTCCTGGTAAAAGACATTGGGACAGTGAGGCATAAAGATTTAAACAAATCTTAAACTTTGTTTGTTATTTGTGACAACTTCATAGCTATTTAAGCTCCTGTGAGTCAGAATCAAAACTGCACCACGGAAAAATTTTGTTAGCTTTTTCAGTAATTATATTAAAATATTTAATTTGTTTTTGTCTTCATTGTTTGTCTTCTTGTTTTAAGATTCTAACACTTAGAGTTAGAACAATGAATCCTTATAGAAAATCAAACCCAAATCCTGACAATAATAGTATATTTGTTGTACAACGACTTTTTTTGCTGACAAGTTATGTTCTTTTAAAGAAAACAGGACAACAGACAGTAATTGTCAAAATACAACTAACTTTGTGAGAGAAATATATTAACTAAAACAATGTTTATGGCTGTTTGAAGTTGTGTGTTTCAGTATTGAAACTGTTTTCTTGAGGGTTTTTTGCACCGTGATGACTCCAGTCAGCATAAACACAAACACCACAGAGAAAATGTACAGATAACAAAGAACACACTGATGCAACGTAACCCTCTGAGGAATTTTTAGTCATCCAGTTAATTTGTTTGTTACCTTTCTTGAACTTGACTTTTGAGTTTCCACTCAATACAATTAAATCTTGATTATAAAGTGATCTGACTGGTTTTAGAGTTGGCTGAACACTTTTATAGCACCGGGATATATAAATATACGTTTGAGCCCGTGGATTTAAACACACCACAGCTTACTCAGTGAGCTGATGTCTAAAGAGCTTCTGGAAAACTGTTCTATTTTCAGCATATTTAGTCTTTTTCTGGGTGTTTTTTGAAACCTAGAGCTGCATCCAATATCAAACGTAAGTTTTTAAGTTCCTCTACATAACAGACTTTTTATTTTTTATCCAAACTCTGGGGAAAATGTTTTGGTTATTCTTCCTGGTGAAATACATTGGGACAGTTTTCTCAGTCTTCAGTTGTGAGCCATAAAAACTTAAACAAATGTTAAACTTTGCTTGATGTTTGTGACAACTTGACAGCTCTTTGTGCTCCTATGAGTCAGAATCAAAACTGTACCTTGGAATGTTTTTGTTAGCTTTTGCTGTAAGTAATTATGAGTAAATATTTTAACTTTTCCTGATGGTTAATTAATCTTTAATACGTATGATGGTGAATTTTACATGTAATCGTTTGCCATAGTATTTGCTTGTTATTAAAATTGGGTCTCTGAGTTTTCTTGCCCAGCAGACATGGATGTTGATTATTCTGCTTTTAAAAATGATCAATGTTGATGAATTTGTCTTTGTCCAGCTTTTTATTGTCTTATTTTAAACTTTCTCATAGTTAGAGTTAGACCAATGAATCACCGTGGAAGATCTTGTCTCTTCTTTGTACTCTTGAAAGCGTTTTGATTTTCAGCTTATGATTTTTATTTCATTTTTTTCAATAGCCTTGGCTGTTGCACTGATCCACTTCAAACACCATGACCATATGCAGTAGACTTATAAAGTATTTTGGGCTTTTGGGATCAGTCTTTTTAATCCTGCTTATGTCTTATGGATGGCACATGTCTCAAGAAAAGGAAGGTAAGATTTTATTTACATTTCTTGCTGTTCCTGCAGAACAGTTCTTTTCAATAAGAACAGTTTGCAATGAGATGCAATAACCGGAATCACACCCTCAGCCTTGTCTGTGGGAGGAGGGTGGATATATTTTATTTTTATTTTTTTATTTATTTATATATTTTATATTTTATTTTTTGGAATTACAAATACCACTTTAAAGATGTAGTTTGTTTTATTGAAAATCAAACAAGACTTGTGAAATCCAAATCAATCAAACACACAGAGACAACCTAAGAATACATAACTATTCAATACTGAATCAGAATCAGAATCGCTTTATTGCCATTGCCTGTAAACAAGTTACAGGCTACGAAATCGTTTTGGTGTACTGGTGCAAATAAAACAAATACAAATGTATAAATAAACATGGAACAAGAAAGAAATGAATTAAAGTGTACATGTGCAATATGGCAGGTGGATAAGTGGCTGTGTCGTGCTAGAGTTAATTATCTGTTGTTCAGCAGTTTAGTGACAGAGAGAAAGAAGCTGTTCATGTGGCGGGAAGTTCTGGTCCGGATGGACCGTAGTGTTTTGCCTGAAGGGAGAAGATTAAACAGGCTGTGTCCAGGATGAGAGGGGTCAGCTGCAATTCGACCTGCGCGTCCTAAAGTCCTGGAGGAGTACAGGTCCTGTACGGGTCGGAGGTTGCAGCCGATCACCTCGGCGGAGTGCAAAACGCATTGCAGTCTCTGTTTGTCCCTGCTCCTGGCCCCAGTGTACCACACGGTGATGGAGGTGGTGAGGATGGACTCAAGGACAGCTGTGTAAAACTTTACCATCAGCTCAGTTGGCATTTTGAGTTTCCTCAGCTGTCGTAAGAAGAACATCCTCTGCTGTGCTTTTTTGATGATGGAGCTGATGGTCGGCTCCCACTTGAGGTCCTGGGTGATGGTAATACCCACCACCCACTGTGGTTGAAAAGTTGATTCTGGGATTTAATACGCATGAAAAATCAACTTCTCGGTTTCATGTTGTTGTTTTTTTTTTTTATTTAGTTAAAACATTTTCTTTACCATTTTTTTTTAGTCTGGAATAATTTTATTACTTCTGTTCAAATTGGGATTACATTTAAATTCCAGGTTATAAGGCAGTAAGACAAAGAAAATACCAAGATGGTGGAGGGATGGGTGACGTATGAATATTTTTGCAACCCGCTGTAGAAGTTTGAAAGAAATGTAAATTTTATTTCTTACCATACCTTAACCCAGCCCTTTAGTGTAAATAACAAAATGATTTTTGTTTCGTTAGTTTGATTAAGTAATTAAATTATATATTTTACATTTATTATTTTTGCAGGGAGGCTCTATCAGCTGCAGGATCTGAGAAAGCAGCTGGTACAAGAACAATGCCGTGAACACAAGAAGGCGAATTTAAAGGGGAACACTTTGGAAGACCTAAGTCAATCAAAGTTGAAGAACTTCATTGTGGATGATAAACATGGCATTATCTACTGTTACATTCCAAAGGTGATGTGTGCGTTACTGCTTTCACTCATCAGTAATAACATTTGGCCCACCTACTAAATACTGAATTAAACCTTGACTTGCTACCAAATCAGCCCTGGCCTCTTAGAGAACATTTAGGGTCCAGTGGGGAATGGGGTAGGGGCTTTGTAGATTGGACTTGCAACAAATATCAACAAATCACATCATTTTGATCCTTTCTGTTGGCTAAAAATAAGCATAGTGTACCTGAGACATTAGCTGGTATTTGGTCTTTCCTGATTAGTTACATATTTTACTTTGAAGGTCCTCATTTTAATGCTTTTACCTGTTTTTTTTATTTGAACCAGTACATACCCAAACATTTTCTGGGACATCAATAATGGACATAGTTGCAAACCACCAGCCTTTCTAACTACTTTGCTTAGGCACACAATGACAAAATGCCAGCATAGTTAAAGACTGTAATCCATATCTTGTCAACAGGTGGCATGCACCAACTGGAAAAGAGTTTTGTATGCCCTCAACCAGGGTGAGCCATATCCTGACCTTGTTTCAATAAAATCTTCCACAGTTCACAAACAATTCAAATTTACTCTCCTGAATGACTATTCAAGAACAGAGATAAAGGTCAGTTCTGCCATTTAAATCAGTTTTGACCTGACAATTACAAATAAATGACTGATGTGTGTTTATTTGCTCTGCAGGCGAAACTAAGGCATTACACCAAGTTCCTGTTTGTCCGAGACCCATTTGTTCGTCTCGTCTCTGCTTACAGAGACAAGTTCCTTCATAACGATCCATACTTCTATGAGAANAGAAGGCATTTAGGTTAGGCATTCGTCCCTCATTTTACAACTTCATTCAGTACCTGCTGGACCCACAGACAGAAAGGAGCGCACCCTTTGAGCCTCACTGGAGGCAGATGCATCGCCTGTGTCACCCCTGTCTCATAGAGTGAGTTCATCATTATCTTCACAACTAAAACTCTTGAACACATTTTTTTTATTATTTACTTTTTTCTTTTTCTTTAGGTATGACTTTATCGGCCATCAGGAGACTCTTCAGGACGACGCCCCACAGTTGTTGAAGATGTTAAAACTGGAGGACAGTATCACGTTTCCTTCTGCTTATGAAAATGTGACTGATCAAGATTTTCTATTGAACTGGTTCAGGGCAGCGCCCCTGGAGGACAGGAGAAAGTTGTATGAGCTTTACGAAGAAGACTTCAGACTTTTTGGCTACAGAAGGCCGAGTGAATTACTTGATGATTGAGATTAAGGTCATCTCCTGTTTACTAATGTTAGCCATACTCCTACAACTACTTCTAGGTTCTTAGTTCGAGGTCACCAGGGGTACTGATTAAAATATTTTAACATATTAAACTATAAAATGGGACATCCCTCGACGACATCCATACACCATTAGCTGTTACTGTCACATTTTTTTGCAAACAGCTGCAATATCAATATGCTCATGTATAACTAGTTATGTAACTTGCAACTAATATTGTCATATTATTGCTTTATGTTATGTATGTAAAGAATAAACAAGTATACTAAAATGTCATACAATCAATTGCTTTTACCCAAGCATTAGGATGCATTTTATGTCAGAAAAGATTTTTTTTCTTTTGAGAAAAAGAACTCTATACTCTGTGTGTACCTGAGAAATCTTAGAAGGCCCAATAGGCCCTGCACTAATGAAATGAAACCTGATGCAACACAATGCAATTGCAAAATGTATTTAACTGATGTTAACCTAAAAGTTATTTCAACTTTCAGTCCCCTTTTTACTCCTTACCTAAAAGTTGACCAGACGTAAAAATTTTAATTAACATTTATAGCACCTTAGAAGCAAGTACCGTCTGAGATAGATAGATAGATAGATAGATAGATAGATAGATAGATAGATAGATAGATAGATAGATAGATAGATAGATAGATAGATAGATAGATAGATAGATAGATAGATAGATAGATAGATAGATAGATAGATAGATAGATAGATAGATAGATAGATAGATAGATAGATGCAGGCAGGCAGACAGACCCATGCACACACATGGGGTCATATGTCTTACTGACTCCCATGTGTCTAGATTCATCATGAGATTGTGCAGCTGTAGTGGCACCACAACTTGATAAATTGTATCTGCTATGAACATTTCACTACATTGAACCCATATCTTCAACAATATCTCATTTTGCACAAAATACCCATGCGTCTGATTCTTCATCTCTTCCAGTGACAGGGCAGATTGAAAAGAATCTTGTAGTATTGGACTTCTGCTCATTTACTACGTCACTCTGTGAGATAGACAAAGGGCTGTCAGACATGCAAACACGGACAAGTTATTCTCCTTTTCTGAGTTTTGTTGATCCAATTATGAAGCACTAGCTGCACGCACAGCCTGTGCCACTGCACACACCTGACAAACTTCAGGCTTGGATTTTTGACCGTCCCGTGGCCATTACAAGGGCTTCTCTTCCTCTCTTCAGTTGCAAGGGCTTCAGGAGGGTTAATTTTCATCAGGTCTATGTCCAACCAAAGGTACTTAACTATAACACCTTTTGATTTATCAGGTCAAACTTTTCTCCCAGCCACACCATTTCCCAAAAAAACAGTCACACCCTCAACAGGTAAAACAGGTTAAACATCCATCAGAACTTTCCGTCATGCAGCTCTGAATGAAACACAAGTTTATGCACTGGAACATAAATAGACATGCCCAATACAGGTGTAAACAACCATGTGTCACAACAATAGGCGCCTGTGTCATGCATATTGTAACAGGAAATAGAGAAGTTGTGGAGCGTCAAGGCCTCAGTGGTGCCAGTGGTCATCGGAGAACTCGGTGCTCTGAAACCTAAACAGGGAGAGTGGCTCCAATAGACCTCAGGAACAACCTTAGACATCTCTGTCCGGAGATGTCTGGACAGTATATATGTACTCCATGTCTTTTATTTTGTGGCAGCATTACAGCACATGGCATAGTTACTACAGTATTTTGGGTTGTATACTGAGTGTCCATGTGGTTGAACACATTTCTAGAAACATTTTCTAAAAGATTATTTTAGAAAAAACAGTGTTCCTGTTTGGACAAGGCCTAAGGAAACATTGCCTGCCAATGTGTGCAGAATTTACTTACTGATTTCGGTCCACAATGACTGCTATAAGACCTTAAATTTTTGGCACACAAAACAGTAACATCAGCAGCTGTTCATTACTTTATTATAAAACAACATAACAAAAAAAACAATACATTTATGTTCAAATCCACTCAAAAAATGAGGTGAAGGTGGCTTTGAGTTGAAAAAGGTCCATTCTCTGAGACTGAAATCATTTGAAAGACGTTTGAGTTCTGTTCTGTCTCAGTAATAATTCTGATCATTGATCCTAAATCTTACAACCTCTTGAGAACTGCTGCAGTGGGAACAGGGACAGCCCTGTCTTGATTTCCTGAAGATTGCAGAGATTTTATGGTTCTTCAGTCTTTCATCGTGACACCTCTCTGTATTTGATTCCCATGGCCACTCGTGGCGGACCAGTCCTTTGGTGGATAAAGTCCAGGTTTGTGACATGAGCGGTGGGTCACAGAGACGGACGGGATTACACAGGAAGATGCTGAGACAAAAGTGCACTTTTCCTTTGCAGTTCCATCTGAATAAGTGAATGAAAGACCGCACAACAACAAAATATGGCTTTTCCATGTCTACATGTAGACATTACATCTTTGATTTCTTGTCTTCACAGTTCAATTCACTGCTTATATTTACATTTAAATTTACATCCAAAGCGTTTTTAAACCGTGGCTCTCCTGAGTGAATAACAATAAGTGGTCTTATCACACAGTTATATTTTGTGCCGTGCACGTCTCATCATACATAAAAGCTTTTTCACATGCTTTGACATAAACTTGTCCTCTCATAAATCTCTTCATGCCACAGTTCCCATCCGAAGGCATTTGGCAGTACCATTTGTTTTGCGTTTATTCCCACTGGTTCTTAGTTTATTTGGATGCTGCAAAATGGTTCAAAGTTGAAGTTTTGCTTTGTTTTTTTTCATATTGAGCTTTCTTCACACTTAGCCAGTGGTGCTGGAGATTTATACCGAAAGTTGTTGTATTCCACATCGAGTCTGTCCAACCCTTCCCGTAACCCATCTTCCAACCCCTTATCTATTTCATCCCCCTCCCTTGACTCTCCTTCCCCCCCTTCAGGCCTTACCACCACCCCCATACTTCCATCCAGCCTATTTGCTGCTAATATTTCTGAGCTGAGCTTCAGCTCGCCGCTACTTGTGTTGCAGTTGGCATATAGTCCATTGCTGGGGTTACTGTTATTCAGGCTACCGCTGTAGCTGTTACCATGGTGACCACCATTACCGTGATTGCTGAGGAGTGTTGTTGTTGTCGTTGAGGTTGTCGTCCCGTTTCGTTTTTCCGTCAGCCTAAACCCGTCAGACAGCAGGCTGGCGCTGCTGGGGGACTGTGGCGTGGCCGTGGAGCCAAGTAATTCCCGCCCCTTCTCTGATGACAGCGAATTATCAGGCCTGCGGAGGCCCGGAATGGCACCTCGTTTCCTCCAGTACACAAAATAGAAAAGGCAAGCACCGAGCAAAAGACCCATGAAGAAGAAAAGGATGTAGACAGCTAATACGTGACGGCCTTTTGTCGATTCCACCCATCCTTCAACACTGGGGTCCTCGAGTATCAGATGATAGGCTGCTCTGAGGCAGGGGGTGGGTTCTCTCACATTCGGTCCCCCCTCCTGTAGGACAGTGACCAGACACGCAGGAGAAAAATACATATATGTTTAGGTCAATATTCTATAATGCAGTAAAAAGTCTAGTTAAAAATTTGAAGTCTTGTGAAAGTTCTGTATTTGTCATATGTGCATACCTGGCATGTACAAACATATCTTCCCAAGTTGTCCTCTGTGACAGTCACCTCCAAGTCAGAGTTGTGTTGCCTGGTGTGTCTGTGGAGAGGATACTCCCAGCTACAGGGCCGGGGAGACAGCTGGACACAAGGCAGCAGGATACGGAGTCCTATGAAGACTTTCAGGTCCCTGGTAGATGGGTTGCAACGACCTGGAGGTGAGAACCAGAACCAGAGAGATCAATTCACTGACCTGAGAGATATACTCTAAAATAAAGAAGCAACATGAGCATATGATTAATTATAGGTGAATTAAAGTAACTCTTATCTGAAAAAAACCCTTAATATACTTACGTTCGTGTGCACCACACTTTTTTAAGGCATTATCTATAACATCACCTGGTCCGGGGCTGAAACACAAAGAAATGTTTAAGGTTTAAAGTGCAATAGTTTGCCAAAATTTTGTTTGTTAGTTTTCCATTTGTTTTTTGTTTTAAAATTTTAAAATGAGCAATGTTCTTTCTTTCTTTCCTATTTTTCGTAATATTGTACTTATAATGAATTATAAATTTAAGGACAAACTTATATTTGTCCTTCCTTCAAGATTGTTTAATGTCTCTGAGGCTTTACTGAAATACATCAATGCATAAAGACAAAACTTATCAATATTAGAAGTTTGAAACAAACTCTGACACAGTGTTATGAAAGAAAATGATTACAGTTCTGTTCTGCTTTTTTAATTCTGGAGATCTTCCAGAGTAAAACGACCTCGCCTTCATCGTGATGTTTTTGTTGTACTCACTCTGCTTCCGACAGCTGACAGGTTTTATGCTCTGAGCTCCACACACAGCCCAGTCCTCTGGCTCTGGCACAAACCTCACAACTGGGATACAGAGCGCAGCCTTGAGTCTGGACTCGAGCCACAGACAGGGGGCTTCCGACCAGCGCACGGCCCTGAAAACACAGGGAACTCTTACAGAACCACTGATCTTTTTATACACTGCACAAAAATAAATATGCAGTTGGAGTAAATTATGGATCTGCTTTACCTGATGCAGGATTATATTATTAACAGGCTCTGTGGAAGAAAAAAGAGGAATCTCTTGGAGTAAAGTGGTATTCTGGCCCACTACTGCCACCTGGTGGAGCTCCCCACGGTCTGCAACAACAACACACCATTAATGTTTTAAAGCATTTTACTGCTTCTTATTTCAGTTTGAAAACCAAATAACTCAATTTGAAGGAGAACCTGTCAGCTACATTCTATGTTTTTATGAAAGTGTGCAAAAGTTTTGAGTCGCTTTCTATTTCTTTGAAATATGCTTCCTTTGAGCCACAATTTCGTGTACATTTTTAAAGTGTATTTGAGGAATAATTTCTCAGCAGCAGGATGCTGAAGATACAACTACAGTTTTGACTATGATCAACTGTCTCTTATGTGTGGACATCAAATGTGTTCATGCTCTTAAATTAGAATTTTTTTCATATTTGAATTAATCATAAGGCGCCCTTCTCTTTCACAAATCCCTCCTGCTGGGCCTGAGATGCCTTCTGGTTTTCTCAGTAGGATTTATGAAGTCAACCTGCCGCTGTTACACCTCTGAGCCACACAGTGAAGTAGTAACAGAGCTACAATTGTTGATATATGAAAGGGTGAAATGGGATTGTGGCCCAAGGGTATGATGTAGTGATGACAGATTATACTGTCACAGGATGTGATTTATGAACAGCCAGAGGCAGCTTAAAGAGGGACTTGTCTTTGTGGCCATATTGCAGACCTTTTTTTGTAAAAGGAGCTACTATTAAGTAGATTGAAAAACAATCAATTACACACATATCTATTTAAAAATGACTTGGCACAACAGCTGGAGTGAAATGGCATGAAAAGGCAGTCAAAGTTCAAAGAAAAACTTCAAAAAGCCTTGAGCCTAAGACTTGATTGAAAAGTTCAGGGAAGATATGGATTCTTTTATGCAAAAAATAAAGAAATAGAGGGCGGTTCAAGACTTTTGCACAGTTTTTTTTACATTTGTTTTTTTCAGTCCTCACCTGTTCCAAGATGTAGCACTGCTGCTTGTTGCTCCTCTGCACTTCCCTTCAGGTTTACAGCCAGCTTGGTGTATCTGATCCCCTTCCGGACCAACAAGGGGGCTGCAGTGACGCTGTTCTCCATCAGAGGGTGGTCTCTCACAAACGTCAGCACTTTGTCGGGGAGTTTCAGGGAGGACTCAAATCCGTCAGCCTTTAGTGCATTGTTCAAACACTAAAAGAGAAAGGGTGACTTGTTTTAATCTACAGAATTGCAGTAATAGTTTTTTGTAAATGAGAACATGTAGATCAGTACCTGTCCAGGCCTCGGTGTGGGAACAGGGTCGGGATTATTCCAGTTCTCAAACGACTTTTTCAGCTCTTTGAAAGGACCGTCCATCACTTTGCTGATGTCAGACAGACTGAAAACACACACAGCTGACACGTCCTCAGGCTCCCTGTAAAAAAAAGTATCTTCAATGGCTTTACTTTTTTAAAAATCTTGTCCTGTTTTTTCCCTGATCATTGTCATGCTGCAGAGAACTCTTTAATCCCCAAACAGTCTCTATTTCCTTTGTCTTAGAAAAGCTTCAGGGTTTGTGTACAAAAGACTGTTATTTGCTTGTTTTCAGACCTCAGTATGACTGCAGTTTAGAGTTTTTGTAGTTCATATTTTCACCTCTAGGTGCTCCCATAATCCACCAATCCAGAATAATCCTTCATACGTGTTCAGAGAGATATTGTCATGACTCGGGCTTCATTTAATCAGTCGCATTAAAGATGTATGTCCAATTGAAAAAAAACACACACACACCCATACACTCAAACACCGCTGAGTGTTAATGTTCATGCAGAAGTCTAATTAAAGACAAGTTTGAAGCCGAGTCCTGGACCTGGACGTTCTCTCTTTCATCTTTACTCATCTGAACATATATAATTACTGTCTTAACCCGACACCCTGACCCTGATGCTGATCTACCTACAAACCAGTTACAGTCCCCATTACAGTCTGATTCTTCCTTCAACTTTTTCAGCTTACCACTGGGAGGTGAAGAGTCCGTAAAAGTGTGTGCTGCTGGGGTCGCCTGGAATGTGCTGAGTGGTGAAGACATCTATTAGGACGTTGTACCGTTGACCGCTGGGTTTGTCCTCACACACCAGCTGGGCTTTGAGAAAAGTGGTCCAACGTCGCTGCAGAGTCTTCATCCCTCCCACATCAGACTAAATGTGAAGCCAACATAAATTCAGTCCAATCGAATCACCCAGCCATCTTAAATTAAACTGACTTCAAAAGGTACTTTCAATAAAATCTATCAGGTGGTTCATGAAATATTTTGCTGACAGACAAACAAGTATGATCACCCACCTTTCATGGCAGCAGGCGGTAAACAGAAAAGAAACGAAACACTGGATGAAAACAGCAGCTTACCTTGCAGACCCGTGCCACTCTCGGCACTTTGACTTTGGTGTACAGGTCGTACTCTTTGGCTGTCTCGGTGAAGAAGAAGTAGATTTTGTCATCATCCCCTGTTGGGTTGTTGTCCACGGGCTGCTTTATGAAGGAGGAGCTGACAAACTTTGGATCTAAATCAACAGAAACAAAACCTTAATTATGGCTGTGGGAAGGTGTGCCACTGACAGAAAGTGTGTGTTTGTGTGTCTGAAAGTATGAGTTTGTGGGTGTGCTTCTCACCACTGAGCCAGCTGAGGGATTGCTCAGTTCGGATGCGCTCCTGCTCCGGTCCTGTTGCCCTGGAGATGTCAAACACCGTTCCCAAGAAGTTACTGGTGGCTGCTGTGTACAGAATACCGTCTAGACAACAGAGAAGGACAGGAGAGCATTTTTACATTCTGGAAACATTTATACCAGATTCGGCTGGTCAAGCTGACAACAAACAGCACCATTAAGTTGTCCAGTGGCAACCTACCTGCCATCACTGCTGTGTAATGTTGACTGGGCTCAAAGGGGCACTTGCCCTTCCCGGTCTCCATCTTCACCCCTCCATTCTTAGTTTTCTCCAACGTAAAGGAGGAGGGTTCCTGCAGGACAACAGAGGAAAGAGAGGTACAGATCAAAACCAGACTGCTTGGATTAAAGACCCAGTGTCTCTGATTTCTCTTGTTGTTGGGCATTGAAGGCAGCTGGACCTGGTTTATGGGAGCTGCCATGTTATATTTTTGGAACCAGAGTCTGCACACTAGGGATGTAGGAGGGTAGGTCCTGCCAAACCTCCCACACACAATCATGGTGATACGTGAAACAACTAAATACAGCTAAGTGTGTCAGAAAAATAAATATCTGAACAGAAAAAATGACCTGAAGTGTAATTTTTTTTATTTTACCATCAGTATGGAGGGGGCAGGAACTACAACTTGCACTGGAGCCCGCCAACAGGGAAAGTTGATTTCTTTCCGGTTTTAACTTCTGGCTTCCATTCGGAGGTCTGAATATATAAGGAGGCCATGCATAAACCTAAAGCATTAATGCTATGGGTGACCGTGGCTCAGGAGACAGTGAAGAGAGGAAGAGAGGAAGGCTGACAGCTCAAATCTGGTTTCCCCACTCCACAGGTCACGATGTCCCTGGGAGGACATAGAGCCCCACCTTGGCCCTCCAATTTGTTGATCAGTGGGTGAAAAACAAAAAAAAGCACTGAGCAGCTTGGAAATAATTGTACTAGACTAGATTTGATTTCCATCATACAAGCCATTAGTCTTAGTTTGATGGTTCATGGAATGCCTTTTAGTGAGCTTTAGTGAACAGTCAATGCTTATTATGCTCTCCTAGTGATATTTGCTGTCCAAGCAGAAATGTCTAGAAATAGATAGATGCTATTCTCAGTTGAAAAGTTACATCTTATGGTCTAAAAAAGATTGTCAGTATTGATAAGATAACATTTCACAAGATAATTGGGAGCAATCCTTTCTGATTTTCCTTTAGATTAGGTCTCAAAAACTGACATTCATGTGGAGCAGCACATTCACACACAAAAAAAAAACAGCAATATAAATTTACATCCTGCTGCTGCTGTGTGTTTAATATTCAGTGTGCCCAGCAGTGATTGATCACACCCGTCAGTAAGTGGAGAAAATGATGGATAGTCTTACCAGGAACACACACTGGGGGTCGAAAGCGTAAGTACCACACACGTAGAGTTGACCATTTTCAAGGAACTCGAGCAGACGGATGTAGTTTCTGCAGTCCTCCTGCAGGGGGAGACAAAGTTAAAGAAATGTATGAAAGGCAAGCACGAGTTTTACTTCCTATTTTAAGCTTATTAATAAAGAAGCAAAGTATAGATTTTTAATGTTTTGTGTGAAATAATCTGTATTTGATTATTCTTGAGTTATAAACATTATTTATCATAAAGTACAATTTAACCTAAATGGAAAACACTGTAAACAGAAGAAATATTCAATTCAAAGAGTGACTGCATATATATCTTTGTGGTAAAACAAAGTTATCTTGAATAAATGCATTATGTTATCCAAGTACTACTTTTTGCTGATAAGACACAAAGTCAACATAAATTCAGTTGAATAATGTTGATGTTTGAAGTTTTGAATTTGGTTTTCGGCCACATTAGGAAAATGGGAAATGGGAAACCCCCACAGCTTTAGGTGACACTTGAGATCCCCACAATTAACCAACAGTCCTTACTCACCCACTCAACATAAAAGCTGAGAATATATATATATATATTTACTTTCTTCTTTGTTTTTTTACACAGGTGATATACACAATTACATACTTTTCTTTACAGCTGCAGTGTCTATTTTCACTGTCTAATGTGAAAACATACTCCCAGTGTCCCATCCCGTTTACCACGAAACCATGACGCAGGTAATTTATCTTTAACCTTGTGTGTGTGTGTCTTTGGCATCGTCTGGTATTCTGGATGAGCTCCAGGTCTGAGTCACCGCCTCCCCAGGGACCTGATCCTCTCTCTTTTGCCCAGATCGTGTCACCAGAATCATCTCCCCACCAGCACCAGCACCAGCGCCGCTCAGCACCGCCACGCTGGTACAGCTTTATTTGAGACGCACAGCGAGCGTCAAGCCGGTAACAATGGGATCAGCTCAGGATTAATCATTTCACTCGCAAAAATTAAAGTCATCCTTGCAATTAGGCTTCACTCACAATGTCGTCATGGCAGGGGGGGGATCTAAGAGGTTTATTTTATTCTTTTGGTTTGAATGAAGCACTATAATAACCTTTAATATAAATGCTTTCCTCCCACTAAAACATCTAAAACCTTTTCGTTTCGTTATTAGAAAAATATGAGTATCAATCAGTTCCATCGTTTTGGCTATGAACTGATGAATAGTGTGTGGAAACCTTGAACTATTACTTTGTTGTGGATGTTTTTGTAATATATGATTACAATGATGGGATATTTCAGTTCCACAGTTATCATTTCAACACTTGTAGTTTGCTTGCGTTTCGTAACATCCTGCAGCTGTTAACAAGTGAAACTTGACCTGTTTTGTTTACCGGAACCTGTAGCATCATCATGATTCATTGGCTGATCTATGTGAGTAACTTGATAAAAGGCCTCCACAACATGATGAAATCTCAAATGGAGGAATATGATATTCTTTGCAGCTAAGTGGTTGTGCAACATTCTCACCTTAATCCTATAAACACCCTCACCCTTTAAATGGTTGTTGAACAAACGCCCTCATTTCAACCAAATGTTCTCAGTCCGATGGTCTTGAGCTGTCTAAGGCAAAGTTAACTGAACCTAAACACACACAGGTGGCCTTTTGTTGAGTCTATCTATTCCTGTTTTTGCTCTCTCTCTCTTTCTCGCAGTTCCCTTCCCTCCCATTCCTTCTGACTCAGATGTAATCTGTTAATCACTGTTTTCACAGAAAAACCCCAGCTCTTCTATTTCCTGCCTTTATAAGCCAGTCAGCTCCACAGCTTTTCATATAAGGAAAGAAAGCAATCTACTGTATGTTGATGATGAGCGTATAAAACATGTCAAAGCTAATTGAACTTCTCTGTTAAAACTTTGACCTACTACTGGCTAAAAAGGACATTTTGAGCAAGTAAAGGTCATGGTGTACATCAGGGGTGGCCAATCCTGGTCCTCAAGGGCCACCATCCTGCAGGTTTTCCTTGTTTCTCTGCTCCAACACACCTGATTTGAATCAGTGGGTGATTAACAGGCTTCTGCAGAACATGAAGAGGTGATTTAACCACTGAATCAGGTGTGTTGGAGCAGAGGAACAAGGAAAACATGCAGGATGGTGGCCCTCGAGGACCAGGATTGCTGACCCCTGCCTTAGATGGTAATCTCAAGTTATCTAATATGGATTAAAAGCTCTACTTCAATCTGTCATTGCTTTTTAAGACCAAAGAATCTCTAAAACTGTCATGGTGGGTGGAGAAGGAGGCGAACCCAGAGCGCAGACTCATCTTTCAAAAATAAACTAATTTATTAAAATAAAAGATAATCAAAAACAAAGGCTGAGGTGGCAGCAAAACCAAACATAAAAAAATCCAAAACTGAGGCACAAGACGAGAGGGACAACCAGACAGCGCATGAAGCGACAATGGACCAGCGAGTAAGTGGAGGAGATGACCGGGTTTTAAAGACAGGAGGTAATTAGGGGAAGTGGGCACAGGTGAGATGATTACAAAACTTGGGGCAGGTGTAGATGGGCGTGGCAGGCAGACAAGAGGAGAATGATGACAGAGGCACAGAGAACAATACAAAATGTGAAGACAACAATAAACTCCAACCAAAAGAAACCAGACTCAAACACTAAATACAAAAGAAACACAGTAAAACCGATTCCCGACAGAAACAAGTCTCCATCCAGACCGAGACCGCAGTGAGTTTACTGTAAGCAGCTTGTTTGTTGTCACAGGGAGATGTACAGCACACTCTAATTAATCAGCTTCTAAAGACAGTTACTGGACATCTGTGTCTTCATATACAGCCTCTCTGCCTCTCGCTGGTTCTGTGTCTCTGTGCCCACCGACACCCCTCACCAGGCCTTGGAGTAAGTCCCAGAACTTCTCATCCCAAGCCCAACAGCATGGGGTTGTGAAACAAACTCAAATGAATGCATAAACACATATGCAAGCAAAATACATTCAATCTTATGGACTTTTTAAAGCATTTGGATCCAATATGTGATGCTGCTTTGCTATGAGTCCATGTAAATTATAACAAATTAAAGGTATCTATACATCTTATAATATAGAGGTACCAGAGGAAGAATGAGATTTTATTTATTTTATTATTGTCACCAGTTACTCAGACTAAATCACTTGTTTTTTAGTAATTTTATGGAATTCATTGCACAAAAACATCAAATATTGTTCTTAGCCATTAGCGCTTGTATTTTCATATCTTTTATTACCATTCTCCCCAGTGCCTTCATAGATCTAATGTTTCTAACAATCTAACATCTCGTATAAATAATTTCAAAGAGATTTTCATTCAAAGTTAATCTAAATGCTCTCAGTTGTGTAGTTACTTAGTCACGATAAAAAGAATCAGTTTAGTTTGATGTCATTTAAAAGGTTCAGATTAGTACTGAGTAGAGAAGAACAACAACTATCCATGATCTTTCAGTGGTTGTTTTCTCATCTGGGATCTTCCTGGGTTGCAGGAGGTTTCATGTTAAATAACAGAACAGTAAATAATATGAGTCACCGGAAATCAAGCTGAATGCAGGTTCTAACCTGCGTTGTTGATATGTCTCTTAGCTGTTAAAGTTTCAGACCGAATATATAATTCACAGGTTTTCATATCGGAGCTGAATTAGACAGAAGAAGTGCTGTGGGAGAAACACAAATATTTAATGTATCTATAAGTCTCACCTCTGTCTTTCCCTTCGCCAAACAAGAAGTCCTTTTCTCCTCTGGCACCTCCCAGACAATCTGAAAGACGGGTGAAGAAACAGAGAGAACAGAATAAGTCCATAATCAGTGTTATAATTAAAGGTTCTGCTCCAGTCATTCTGATTTGTTTTACGTCTGTGTCTGTGAAATAGGCAGCCGGACTTAGTGAAGCCCCTGCTGTAAAAAGAGCTGACCCATTTAAACTAATCAGTCAAAAATACTACATTTATCTTTTTATTTAATAAATAGAGTCATGTGATCATACAAACTGTATGTGTGAGAGGCAAAAGTGTCCAAACCTTTTCTGCAAATCAGTCTGGTCAGCATCAGTGATCAGTTATTTTTCCATCAATGATACCATGATTCCAATTATTCCAACCCTCACCTGTGGTCATTTGGATCATGACCAAAAGAACAAGATCCCGGATACAAGCGGCTAAAATGAGCTTCCTTCGTAGGGTGGCTGGGCTCAGTCTTAGAGATAAGGGGAGCAGCTCCGTCATCAGGGGAGGAGATCGGAGTAGAGCCGCTGCTCCTTCACTTCAAAAGCAGTCAGTTGTGGCGGTTCAGGCGTCTGATTAGGATGCCTCCCGGACACCTCCCTTTGGAGGTTTTCAAGGCATGTCCCACTGGGAAGAGACCTCGGGAATGACCCAATACTCCCTGGAGGGATTATGTATCCTCTCTGGCCTGGGAAAACCTATGGATCCCCCAGGAGGAGCAGGAGAGTGTCGCTGGGGAGAGGGAGGTCTGGGTTTCTCTCCTGAACCTGTTGCCTTCGCAACCCGACCACAGATAAATGGTAGCAGATGGATGGATGGATGGATGGATGGATGGATGGATGGATGGATGGATGGATGGATGATACCATGTCATTCTGGCTCAAATGCAGCAAAACAGACTCAAACCATGATACTACCACTACCAGGCCTCACAGATTAGATGACATTCTCATATTTAAATACAGCTTTGAAAGTTCTTTAATTTTTTTTAAGCAAATTTATTTTCATTTGACATTTTCAAAGTTTTAGTTTGTTCTTAAGATCTTTCACAGTTCAGAAACTTCAAGGACAAAAAAAAAAGTTTTGTTGAATTTGATTACTAGGAGTCCTATTTCCTGAATTACTGAAAATGTACACTGTTATAGATTATAAAACAAGCCTCAGGGTTCTGTTTTGAAAACAATGTTGACATGTTTTGCAGCCTTGTCATGTACACCGATAGTTCACAAACTTTAATGCAATATAAAAGTTACAAAGACTTGTGATCCTTACTTTAGAAAGCCAAATGTAACATTTTAGCTCTTATTTAAACAACATACAGAAAAGTTAACAAAGTTTAAATGTCATTATTAGGATTTTTTGTTTTCTATCCATAGATTACAAACAGACACAATAACAGATATTAACATGTTTACATATTTATCACCTTTTTGGGTTGCTTGTTTAGGTTCTTGGTGTCCACAGCTAGTATGGCATCCCTGGCACCCAGGAACAGCGTCCCTGATGGTCGGTCCAGGTGGAAGGTGCTGAAGTTGGTCACACCCTTAAATGTCTCCGGACCCAGGATGGTGCCTGCAGACCCAAATAAAAAGGAGATAAGAGATTTAATGAGTTTTTCCAAAAAAAGATCTTGGTTCTGCTGACAATCACTGGATTTAAAAATCCACCAACTGGGGCAAAAAAGGGTTTACTTCCTCTTTTACCCGTGTAACTGTGAGAGGATGACTGGATGAACTGGATCAATAATCATATAAGCAGCAAAAAGTATTAAGAAAATTAGAGATCTTGTCAGAAGACAGGGATGATGAGGGCAAACACCCTAACCTCTAAAATAACCACAGCCCCAGAAGAACTGGTATAATCACTGAATTTGTGACCTTCTATTATTCTGTTTTCCTCTCTTTGCTGTTTTATTCACATCACAGCTCAGTTCACAAAGCTGAGCCAGAGAATTTGCTCTGTTTGGTTTGGAACATCCCTTTGGATTGTTTGCATCTATTTTGTATACTTTGCCCTTATTCAAAATGAAATCTCACTCCTTTGGGAGAAATGAAACAAGCTAAACAATGCATCATCATAATGTACAGTAAACAATAGACTCGTCTTTACATAATATGTGGTGTGTAATATCAACTATATTCATCTCCTCTGAAAAGTATCACATGAATCAAATCCCTGAAGCTTTTGAATCGAGTTCCAGCTCTTGTTTGCTCTCTCACTCAGTCCGTCTCCCTCCTACTCTTTCCTCTTTGCAACAAAGCCTTGTGTGTTTTGTGCAAGTGTGTGTGTGTGTGTGTGTGTTTATGCCACAACAGCTGAGAGGAGAAAAGCCCAGCTGTGTGTTCAACATCTTTTGGAGCTCTGAGACTTTAAAAGCATCTGTGTTACAGTGTGTGAAAATGAGAAAAGATTAGCAGCTTTTTGTTTTTTTTAAGTACTGCAACTCTGACCTTTTTAGGCATTTATGAAAAAGACCAGACGTGCTCGAAGACAGAACAGAGTATTCACAAACAGCCTCATTTCCAAAGAAGGTGAAGCAAGTCTTCAGACATACAAGTTTAGCACAAACAAAGAAAGACACAAACACAACAACCACAGGTGACAAATCAGACAGGATTAAATGCTAATGCTAATCAGTCGAGCATGAGGTGGTAATTTAACCTCAAACAGATATCACACATTACTCATAAGTCACTGCTCAATTATTTAATGAATCATGACTAATATCACCAACATGGCCCACACCCATGTTTAAACACAGTGTAGATGTGGGTCTGCGTTAAAAAATTAATGCTTTAATCATCACATCTACAAACATGGAAACATTTACTGAAATATTTGATTAAAAACTGAAAAATGAGCCATCTCTGCTCACTAAAATTTGCTGCTATAAACCATTTATGCTCAAGCAAACCTGTTAGAAATTATTGAAAGAAACAGAGCTGCAAATTTAAAACAATATTAACTGATGTAAAGTCTAACACTGTGATATAATGGAAAACATTAAAAACTTAATTAAGTAGAACAAAACACTGACTGAACCCAAAACCTGATGGAAAACAGGAAGAACAGCAGAAGAAAGACGAGCAGTGTTGGCAGCACTCCTACTGTCTATTTATGGTGCCAAAATGCAATTCACAGCATTTAGCTGCAAACATTTTAATTGTGTGGCATTGCTCCCGTTGGTGATAACACTAAATTAAGTTGTCTTTTTGTTTTTGTTTGCATCAGAGAACTCACTTTACTGCTGGCAACAAAGCAACCACTATAGTCGACCACTTGATAGTCCTGCCAACCATTCAAGGTAGTTCACCTTTTTTGTTTGTTTTGGCCATTCACACTCTTCATAACTATGTTTATTGGGTCTTTTTTTAGCCAGGGGGATGCCGTTATTGTGCAGCAGTAGGTCAGTGGTCAGCGTGACATTAGAAACAATGGAGGACTCTGTAACTGGAGCTGAGAGTTACGGGTCTTTGGTTTAATCTTCAAGATTAGTTTGAAAGAGAGGAGAAGAAATTCTAAAAGGCGAAACTAGTATAACATCAGTCTCCTTTGTAGTGCACACATTCAAAGAAGAGCAGGTTATAGCAGGGTATAATGAAGGAAAAATAAAAGGACACACAAGCACACACCTCGTATTATTCTGCAAGTCCTGCTGAGAATATAAACCACATTTAAAGTATTAAAGTATTCTAAAGAAAAAAAGGCAACAAAGGACATTGATTTGATTGCCAAAAGAGGACAGCTGGCAACGAAGAGATGTGTTAAAACTTAATGTATTCCACAAAATTACTTGAAAAAAGAAAAGTCCTAGAGGAGCCTTTGTATTATGGCTCAAATGGACTTTAAGGGAACATGACATCTAATTTCACTGCTGTCAACTAAAACCAGCACAATTATCTTCTGCTACTTTTATAGCGGATGAGACTCAAAGGATATTTCTGATAAACAGCACTCAGTGCTGACATGGTTTTCCACTTAAGAGGCCATCTGTCTGTCTGTCCACTTGTGTTTCTCTGTGAAATGAAAAAAGAGCCCAACACACAGCGACATCTGTCTGAAACCCAATCATAGATATTTTCTCTCCATCGCCTCCATCCAGTGTCCATCATCCAGTTAGTCTGTGTCTGTTTCTCGTAACATTTCACATGAATGTCATTCCTCGTTCACTGAGGAGCCATCTGTTCAGCTAAAGACCTCCAGGCTGACATATCACAAGAGTGGCTCTTATTTGCCCGCAGAGGGGGCCGGCTGCACTTCCTGGAAATCAGCCGCTGTCAGGACGGAGATGTTGAGTGGTACAATAAAATGTCCGATTAAATGTTTTAGGAGCGTGCTGTTCTTCATCCAGTTTTACACCCCGAGCTACTGAATTAAACACTTTCCCCTTCAATCTGCCATAAAGAACTAAGTTCACATTAATGATGATGAAAATTAAACCAGATTTCTCTGTCCTCTCCTTCCTTTTACTTGTTTTTTTCCTATTTGTCACTCCTTTAAATTTTTCATCTATTTATCTCAGTCTCATTCCACAGCCTATATCATCTTGTTCTGGACTTTAACACACATACATGCATGCATTCATGTGCAGCAAAGTAGACATGAGTGTTAGTGACACGAGCCAAAGGCAAGATTTGAAGCCATGTCCTTGTGAACTGGTCCTCACTGGCTGTGTAGGACACACACACACACACACACACACACACACATTTGAGCATGATGCCACCACCTGCTGTGCGCTCTAATGTAGAGAGATGATTCCTAGAGCTGCATCATCTGCTCTTATTACACACAGTCACACCTCTAAACCTAAACAAAAAGACATAACTCTGCAAGAAGCATACCACTTCTGCTCTTTTTTTATTTGTGCATTTTACTTTTACTTCCACTCTGACATTTGCAGGGTGGTTGTTAGAAGAGCTTTGTGAATAAATTTGATCTGACAGGTGTCACAAAGCAACAGAGGATGCTCTGCAGGTTGAATAAATGCATTCCCTCTGACAAATCCTGCAGGTCATCACATATCAGGTCTCACCTCTCGTCTGCGCGCTTCCTCTTCCTCCATTAATACATTCATGTGTGTGTGTGTGTGTGTGTGTACAGATCTAACAAAGTGGCACATGTTCTAACAAACATCAGCTGGACAGGGTTTTATTTATAGGTGATAATCTTTCAGATGTATGCATCACTGTTGGGAGTAAAGAAGATTAATGTGCTAAGAAGTTAATGGCTGGAGACTCAAACTGCACCAGTGAAGTGTCTCTGCACAGAGTGTAGTGAGGCTGAATCCTGATTCCCAGTAACCTCACCCATTGGCTCTTTATTTGAAGACAATGGGGCGAAGAGTTAACCACTTACTGCCGGGATTAATTCACAATTAATTACTATACGTTTCTGTACAATTATTGATGTTCCTTCATTGCAGCATTTCAAATACTGCTTAAAACTGCAAAATCACTTTGCTGCACAGTCCCAAGTGCAAAAAAGTGCTTCCAATATGATCCCTGGTATGTGCAGAAAATGCATCAACAGGTGTTAGTGGCCACCTTGGACAGTAAGAGGTTTGAGTCAAACTTGTGACAATAGTCTATAAGAGGTTAAAATATTCCACAACAAAACAGGACACGACTTGATAAAGTCATTAGGTCACCAATTGTTATTGGGTTTTTTTTTACTTAAAGACATGCAACATTAATATGCCTGTATATGGCATTTAAATCCAGTTATCAAGTCTACTGAATGTAAACGCAAGCATGTAAAATATTGCAATACTCCCAACTGGACATGACAGTGGTTCTGATGAAGAAAAGAAATACAATATTTTTCCTGTTATTACACAGGTGTGATCATGCCAAACAAATTGTGTTCAAATTCATCAGAGCAGATTTTATACGGATTCCTGTAACAATAAAATCTTTTAAACAAAGAAAATACATTTTCAATCAATGGAAGCAGCTTTAAATATGACTGAGGCTGTGAATCATTTCCTGCATGCACTCCTTATATTGGGACCAAGAAACAGTAAAAATATAACTTGAGTAATCATTTAGGGTGTTTTATTTTCAGTGCACAGATATGACTGGGAGGAAGTTTAAACAGGAACCAGCATGTTGATTTCGCCTATAGAAATAAAGAACTGTTAATGGCAATGTTTTTTAACATTAAGCAGATAAATAAACTGACATCTAAAGCAAAAATCGACTGGTGTGGTTATAAAGGAATAAGTAGTTTTAAAATACAAAATTCTCTCCCCTGCCATGAATCATTCATTCATTATACATTAAACATGACAGAGAGGCTTCCAGGGAGGGATACCAACAGTGTGTGTGTCTGTGGGTGTCTGTGGGTTGTCCATTAAGATTTTAATAAACTGACTGTTGCTCTGAGGGACCAACCTTGGTCTCTGGCTGCGGGGCATTGTGGGACCAGGAGGGAAGTGATAAATTATATACCTCCCTCTTTCATCTGTCAATCAAAACTGACGGAATGGAGAGAAAAGATGGAGGCAGGTGCTCATGCTTCCCCACCCCCCTCACAACCTCTGAAAACACACACTCAGCTCCTGCAGTGAGACAGGACACAGCTGCATGATCGCCACAATCCCACAGGCGCACATTTTACCACTATCAGCCTCTCAATGCCATTTCTCATGTTTGCAGCTGCAGCTTTGTCTAAATTGTACAATTTGGCTAAACTAGTTAGGAGGTTAAGGGACTACACTACGCTTTTAGCAGACTGAGAGCAAACCCATTAACAGACTGACATTTAAACCAACATAAATGTGCATTAGGGCTGCAGATATATTGAAAATTCCTGTCAGTGCAATATCATGTATCAGTTTCATAAGAGACTACAATACATTGTTGGCTTTTATCTTCCATTTTTACCCTCAGATCACCAATAAATATACATTTAAACACAAATAAATTAGCATGCTAACTGTGCTAAGCCTAGCAGGTTAAACATTTTGTTTTCTCAATTAAGACAGCTCCTCAGATTAGAAGCAAATTGCCTTAAAGAATCAGAAATTAAGTCCAGTTGTTTTGGATTATTTTTGCTAGGAATACAATGACCTGGATTAATGAGAATCAACACCAGAATGGGTTAATGGGTTGTCCTTATAGGAATTTCCAAAGTTAACATGCAGATTTTAGGCAGATAGTCTATTAGGTCCTCTAAGTTTCTTAAGGAAGAGTTCTTTTTAGTTCAATAAGTAGCTTTGATTGACAGAACTGAATCAATACGGTTCTCGGAAATCTAAATATTGCCCATGACTTATTTAGACTGCATATAAAGTCTGGATATAGCCCTTTGGGATCATTCTGAAGCTTGGAGTCTTGTTTAGAGCCAAAAGTGACCATGTTTGATTCAAAAAGTGGAGCTGAAAGGGTGAAATATAAAACCTGAACTAATATTTACTCATTCCTTGCAGAAGGACCACCAGAACAATGACAAGATGTTAATTTAGAGACTAAAATTATGAAAGCAAATGGAAATATACTGACTTATTTCATGAAAAAAATTGACAGTTTTTAAAGGAACAAGGCATTTTAAAGTCAGTCTCTAACTTGGCTAGAAGCCCCTATGTGCAAACATTATGTCAAAAATAAATATGTCTGATGCATTTCTAGTATTTAAAATTTAAAAACAACAGGAAACCAGACATTTCTGCTCCATTTAGCTGCACAAACATGATGATTCTTTATCCATGGTGGGTAATTTTGAATGTAATTTACAACAAGGAAAATACAGGTTCTGTTACAGCATCTAAACAATGAAACTGTGTTTGTTTGTGTTTGGTTAACATCGTTTTTTTGTTTCTAAGTGGCTCATTGTCTCTGCTGTGACTGATGACAAAAGTCAACTATTTAAGCATATCCTGCCTCGAGTGCTGCTTCCACACTGTGGTAAAGTTAAAGAGAAAGACGCAGACAGTTTCTTTTAATAAATGGGTTTAAGAATTGAAAATAAAAACCTAAAAAACTTAAATGGATTACCCAGCATCTTCATGTGGCAAACATATTCTTCTGTAGCATTCTGCTGAGAAAAAAAGTCTAAATTTTGTGTGTATGTGACAAAAAAAAGTTAAATAGAGATAAACAACCTTCCACTTGTAGTAGTTGGTCATTTTAAGTCTTTAATGCACTTTCATTTTAAATTCTAACACAAAACCTCTAAAGTACAAAACCTTAAAACCCCCGAAACAGAGTCTGAAAATAAGATTTGCACATAAAAGGTAAAATAAAGACCCGGAAAACACAAACCATCACATTCTGTTCATCTTTTAGCTCCTGTGAGAATTAGCTGCTACAAACCTGAAAGCTACAAAAATCAGTGACACATTTTCTGCATAAATGTTTCTTATCGAGACAACATCTGAACAGAAAGCAAATTGAAAATAATCATATCCCTGCAGGTGCAAAACCACAAGATTAAAACGAATGTTAGACTCTTTAAATAATAACACAAACGGCACAGTTTTTTAACAATATGGCTTGAAATGCTAAATAAAAATATCAACAAGGACACTTAGCTGCTTGGTCAAACTTTACAGGGTCTTAAACCAAAGTTTTTTGCCTTGCAGTATTATTTATTTGTTGAGTGAGACATATTAAATCCACAGCAAAGTGTTGCCTGCATTACAGCATGTCTGAAAATGTCATCACATCTAAAGTAAGAGCTTGTAAGACTTTAATTGTGGCGAGAACATAATACAAACCAAAGAAACTACATCTGCATGAGAAAAACAGTTTTTCCTGTAAAAGCTTTTGGATTAAAAAGCAGCAAACTGAGAAAAACCACAAACCCTGTGAAACAGGGCGTGTTTAACAGCACTGCAGTTTGAGTGCAATTTATTAAATTATACTTTTTTCTTATTTTTCTTTTTTGGGTTGCTCAAGGGTAAAGTGGGGAAATTAAAAACTTGGGGAAAAGTTCAGCTCATCCAAAAACAGAAGATTTAATAAAATATGGAATATACTGTGAATGATAATTGTTAATAAAAACTCGTCCAAATCTGCCTATCCTCACTTCAAAAGTGCACTCCCATAGAATAAATCATAAACGTGGAGGCAGTTGCCAAGGTGAGTACAATGTGGACCGAGATGGGCGACAAAACACTTTAGACACAGTTTTGTAAGCCATGCATAAAAAAGTCAACCAGGATTTTCAAAAACTGGCTGCACAAAATGCAGGTCGCTGGTCACAACTAATAACTGAGCGGAGAATTTAGGTATTCTCTTGCAATTTTCTCCAAAAATTGCCAACAGTTGCAGCCCAGTGTGACTCAAGTCATAAACAAAACTTTCAAGAAAGTCAAACTCAATAAACATATCTCCAAAAATAATTTTTCCTACATGACTGGGAAGTGTAATTATGCTGCACATTCATGTTCTCCCGCTCTAAGTTCTGTATTACATGAAAGGAAACTACATTATTGTGATTTTACGTCAGTTTTGTGTGCAAACATTCGACTCACATTCCAGGTGAGCAACCGAAAGAATTTTCTTCCTGCAACACAAAAGCAACCTGTTCCCTTCCATCCTTCTGCAGTGATGCAACAAGAAGCCGAAACATGTTTGAGCCGAGGAAGAAGCCATTAGTCACAGCTCATAAACCCTTTGTTAATAAGTGCCACACTTGAAAGACTGGTGCCCGGTTCCACTCAGGCCGTCCTTCTCTCTACTCAGAAGTGAAGACATCAAAAAAGGCTAAATGACCCTGATACTCTGCGTTGGCCTCTCCTTTGAGGTTCTGCTTAAAAGGCGGCAGCGTCACATGCACATCACTCAGGTCCAACGGGAAGGGGAGGATTATGAGCCATGGGGGGAACGGTTGAGAGAGGAGAAATGAGGAAGTGAACAAAGAATCAGAAAGAAAACAAAAAAAAAAAGAGGAAAGAACGAAGAGAAGAAAGCTGATTGCACATTTTATTATTTTTATTTTCTGCTCTGGTACTTTTCCTCTTCCATATCTGTGTTTCTTTTTCTATTATCCCTTTTTCCTTTTGGGATGCGATGGGGATAACATTTGTGTGTTTATATCTGGATGAATTTAGGTGAGTCCATAATGCCATATGTTCAATTCCCTCGCCTCCACCTTCCTGCTCGCAGCCTCCCACCACCTCCTCCACTTACTCCCCCAATTTTCCCAGCATCTCTCCCACCCCCATCCCCTCTCCCTCTGGCTGTGGGTGATAAGCGGTAGCACTACTAATCAGGCTTGCCCTAAATTCGCCCGTGCCCTGCAGGATTAGCATGTGTGTTGGTTTAGAAGCTGGATGCCGGCAGCATTCAGAAGTGTGTGTAAATAAAACCCTGTGTGAATGAGAAACTCGACTTCCGTAGCAGTGAGTCATCAAGTTAAAACGTTTGGGCTATTTTCCTCTTACAGTAAGTAAAACTGTACTGCTAAATAACACAGACGTGTTGCTGCATATTTTGTATCTTGGGAAACTTTCCAGCGGAATAATAAATCTGTAAAATAACTGCTGACCATTTTCATCAAACCTTGAGAATAAAATTATGCGCAATCTCATGCAATATCTTGAGCATCTGTTGTGAACAACTCTCAGCAACTACCACATCAAATTTTAGGTTAATAGCTGTAAAACTCACCAGGTAATGGCCATTTCTGTGTAAACACAAGTAAATTAGCTGTGGCAGCCATTGAATAGGATTGACTCCAAGTTTAGCTGTTGTAAATGTACATTCAATTAAAATCCATCCAGTGCTTTATGAGATATGTTGCTAACAGACAAACAAGTTTGACTCCAATAGGTAATGCTGAAGTTTTAACCAAAGATCTTGTGCAACGAGTCGCTTTTGGAGTATGGTTTGTGAATAACTCTCATCTACAACCACTTTAAATTTTAGCTCAACATCTGAAAAATTGACTGAATTATAGCCATTATTGTGTTTTCTAGGGTCAGTTTGTA
Source organism: Kryptolebias marmoratus (assembly GCF_001649575.2). Taxonomy (NCBI): domain Eukaryota; kingdom Metazoa; phylum Chordata; class Actinopteri; order Cyprinodontiformes; family Rivulidae; genus Kryptolebias; species Kryptolebias marmoratus. The sequence goes on from NC_051436.1 coordinate 5,120,870, forward strand.
GGTATGCATCCAATGATTATTTTCTGCAAGTTTCAATGATAACAGCAGGTGATAACAAAAATATATCCACAGGTCTGACCTTTAAAGCTGGCTGAACATGAAGGACTGAACCACCATTAAATCGCTCTGAAAAGTTTCATACAGTAACAAGTTTTAAACAAAGGTGCTCATCTGCCTCTGCGGTCAGGTTTCTGGGTGCTGGATCCAGTCTAAACAAGGAGAAAATCTTTGTCTCAGAAGCCAAAAGGAGCCAGAGCAGACATAACATCTGCTGCACCAGTGAAGTTGTTCTCTATTTGTTTGAAACATCTTGTTCTTTGTGGAGTCAGAAGGCAGACTGCAGCCTCAGTGCGATTGTCAAGGAGTCTATTCCAGAATGTTGACCTCTGCTGTGTCTTTCAACTTAAAATACTTAAAAACCTTATTATTCCAGCGTGCCGCATTATTGCTGATAAGGTCAATGAGCAGCTTTTAAAGGTACTCACTGCTATATCAGAAAGAGAGGTCAAAAAACAATTCATTTTTTTTCTCATATCGATGGTTAATGTATCCTTTAAATTAAAAAAAGTTGTAAACTAAATCTGTGAACGACTGCCAACTATCACATGCTTTTGTTTACTCACGGACACAAAGTGACTGAAAATAGGTCAACAATGGTCAAAATGATAGCTCATATCTTTTAAATGTGATTTTTTTTGTGTAGTTTATAAACCATTTATGTCTTATCAGTTGTGGGCAGCTCTTGAATAACTTGAATTTGTAAAAATACAGTTAGTTTTGAGCAGATTAACAAGATAATGGTTAGTCTAAGTGGGACCAAGAATTTCGATAATGTCAAAACATTTTATAGCAGTTAGAAGAAATGCTTTTTCATAAACCTTAAAACTGCTGACAGTTTTTTATTGCAAGATTTTTATTGGGCAGGAAGAACTTCAGATGCAGCTATCTGCTACCATTGATGTTTGCACTCACAAATAATCGCTGAATTTCATGTAATGCAAAATTGACGGATGTGAAAAGGTTTATAAAATAACACCTACATGAACCAAATCATTATAAAGTTTAAAGTATCCCTTTATGTACTGTTTTTTTCCAGCTGGTCCTACTCTTTTTGATTCCTGAACGAGAATTATTACAACATAAAATCTGCATAAAGTAATCAATAATTTATTTAGTTTTTAAAGTCCTAAAAGCTAAGTGTGTGAATTCAGTGTCGTTGCTTGCAGTGAGTTGCGTCAAGCAACCTTTTGAGAATATGAAAGTGAAAAACAAACAACATTTTGCGTTTTGACTGATGGGACACACAGCTTGCGTTTCGTGCTCACTTGAGTAATTTTACAGATGTTTTCTCTCCGGTGCTGGTGAAACAACAGAAGACTGAACAGACAAAGGCAAACAGCATAAAAGACAGAGGTTTATTCAGGCAAAAAAAAAAAAACTGAGTACTGTGAAATTAACCCTTTGGTCTTAACAGGAAACACAACAAAACACACAGAAACACCAGCAGAGACGGACCAGAGGTGATTTATAAACTGTGCACACATCTGCACACATGGATGAACTTATATATACTCAGGTAAACACATATTTATATACCCTAGTTTGGTTGCAGCAACATGCAAGGTAGTGTGCATGTACCAATAAGTCTGTCTTGCCAAACTGCATGCAATACTAACTAAAAATCGTGTTTTTCTTACGAAGACTACACACAAAATACAGATACCACAAGTAATTCCTGAAACATCAGACTCATATTGGTCACAGGAAGCAGCAAGTGTGAGTTCCTTTGTCTCATTTCTCCCTAATGTGGTTTAACATTTAACAAAGGCCATTTTCTGTTCACTGCCGGTGTAGTGTTGGTCTATACCTGATGCAGGTGACCTGAATTATTTTAGATAGTTAATGTTTGCATATTTATCCTAATATTCTTCATTCGCCTGCATGAAAACTAACAAAAATGTCACATTTTCACATTATTTCCCACCATTTAGAACATAATTGTTTTGTTGTTTTAATAAAATCATGTGAGTGTATGCTTGTCCTACACAGTGGTTGTAAAAAATTTTTAATGTTTCTGTACACGTCTAAATAAAAGGACCTTATTCTTTATTAGAGTTAGATGAAATATCAAAATATGAGTATCTAGTTTTGTAGTGCTATAAAATGTATTTTTCCTTCTAGTGATTCCAGTCAATCCAAGATGGCATGTTAATTTGTTAGACTTATAATCATCTCTTATAACTTTACAACCTTGGCAGTCTTAGTTAGTTAGACGTTCACCTCATCAGAAATGAACAAAAGCACGAAAGACAGAGGATGACTTTGTTTGACAATCAAATGGCACAAACACAATCAACCACAATTAAAAGAGGCTAACAGGTAACCATGTCACTCAGATTAGAGTTGGAGGTCAAAGGTCAGCTCCTTAATAGTGATCTCATTGTGTCTCAGCAAGATGTAAATTGGAGGAACATTCCTGGGGTGAGGAAGAGTCAAGGTCAAGAGGCAAGAGCTGTTTCCATTTTCCACCAATAAGCAGTGAAACTCATTCATATCAGACGTCTGATTTAAGTCATCAAAAAATCCGACCTTCATGATTAAAGAGTTTCAATTTTCTCATTGCGCCGCCAACAGTCAAAGCAACACTTCAATTTTTTTAATAAATTAATTGTTTTTGCAAATTTTTGATAATTAACCTTACCATACCCTCAAATAAGAGGAAAATACATGGAAGCAACCCACTAGGTAAAACTCTTTACTTATCACCCGTTTGTAAATTGTTGTACTTTTGTATTGTTGCAGTTAAGTAAATACTCTTTTATATTTCTTTTCTTCTGAGTCTCTATGAATTCTCCTTTACTTATTTAGTTGATCACAACTTTTCTAATGGAAAACATATTTTTTATGTATGTTTAAAGTAAGTGTTTAAAGTAAAACTTATGGAAACACACTGATCCTGCATGTGTCATTTTAACAATAATGGAAACCCTAAATGTTCTACCTCCCACATGGTTGAGGAAAAAAACATTTCCATCCATGGAGTCATTTAGGCAAACCACAAAAACACACACATGCCAGGTGACCCCACATCCTGAATCTTACAACCTAAACCTCCAATGGTGTCATAAACACGTTTCCATGGACCACATTTCCACCATGTGTCGTCTTTGGCTTCAATGGTTTTAGCTAAGACGCCAGTCACAATTAAACAGGACTTTTGTCTCCTATTTCTTGTTTAAAAGTGTAATTTCTGTCAACAAATGGTGTTGGGCTTTTATGAAAAGATGTATTCTCCACTGGTATTGAAGGATTTCTTTTTTTTTTCAATCAAAGCCCTGGAGAGGACAACAGACTCATGACTGAAAAATTCAAGCTTATCAAATGTCTTTGTACCATTTTTCCACATGCAGACTACTGTACAGTGTAAAATGTAACCATAAGAAACGTAGATGCTAATCGTTTATTTAAATTTAGGTTTGATAACATTTAAGTCACTCTGCTGTTCCTAACCATCTGTCAGTGTCTTTTGCTCTAATATTAAACTTCATTTAAAAGATATATTTTTAATTAAATGTGGTATTTTATGTCAAACAATTTATATCATGCGTGATACTTTTATAAAATTGTTGTTTTTCTGAATAATGTTAGCATTTAAAAGATTTTGTTTAAATTTTAGGTGTCATGTTATAATCTTGTATTATGTTTTTAGGGTTAGTTGACCCTAGATGAGTGCATGAATAGTTATATATATATATATATAAATAGTTATATTGTCCAATAATAGCTGGAAATCAGCTCCAGCTCCCTGCGACTCTGTACAGGATCAAGCAAGAATAGAAAATGGATGGATGAGAAAAGGTTAAACTAATAAACTTTCCTTTAAAAGTCGAGCTTATAACTCTGAATTTGTACTTAAAAGCTGTCTTGCACAGGTATCTTATGTTAGGTGTTTTTTTATAAGATAAAGGTTTATTCAAAACCACCATCTAAAGCAGTGGTGTCCAGTCTCTATCCTGCATGTTTTAGTTGTTTCTCTGCTCTTCAGCAGGTCTTTAAGTTCTGCAGAAGCCTGTTAATCATTCAGTAATTCAGATCAGGTGTGTCAAAGCAGAAAAACACCTAAAACATGCAGGATAGTGGCCCTCCTGGACCAGGACTGGACACCACTGATCTAAAATATGGCCTGAAAACAGCATACACTTGCTGTACTCATGATGTCTGGGTTTAGGTCTATTTTTGACACAGCACAAAGCAGGCAGTGTGTTGAGCTGAATTTGGTTGCTGACACAGACCACAGATCAAAGCTGTCAACATTTAACCACAAGCTAAAAGGCTAACACTGAGGGGATGTGTGGGCAAATATGCATAAAGCCTTCATTACTGCCATCCGAACAAGTTTCCTGCTCAGTGTTTTAAGCTCGAATGCACTGCAAATGAAAAAATAAATCATTAAAATCTATTAAAGTTTATGATATTGCCTTGGCAGCTGGTGTAAATCCTTCTTGTTCTTATAAATAAAAGCTGGCCTCTGTCCAGGTACAATGGCTGGTGCTCATCATGAATTCTGCCTTAAAAGGCAAAGACAAAGAGAACAATTGTTTCAGAGGCTCTGGTTCTCTTTCTCACATTACAAAAATACTTTACCTCTTCCGTATTGGGTCAAACAGTCCAAACTCATTTGCTGTATGTGTATGAGTTAAAACCAAACCCACACCTCAGCAAGTGGCTGTCTGTGTATTTATACAAATGGTTTCACACCAGCAGCTCTCAGCAGACGCTGAGGTAAACATGATGCCCTATTTGATCCGTGATCACATTTCCATACAGCCTGATAAATCCTCACAAGCTTCAGCTGATAATTCGGTACCAGTATCTGCGAGCGTCTGTGAGATAGAGGAGTGACCTTGCTGCTAAAAAGCTCACCATGTTCCAAAACAGGGAGGCAGAAAAAAAGAGCATTTCATGCTTCTTGTTAGAAAAAAAAAATCCAAATGCCTTGATTCCTTCTTTGCTGCTTCCATCCATCCTTCCTGCCACACTTGGCAGCTTTTTCAGGGTCAGCTGGCACCCAGTTTGTTTGATGCTCTTTTAAATTGCATTTGTTAACAGTTCACTATCCCTCTCACTCAGAGCGTCTGATCAGCGGTATAAACTATTTAGCCAACCACTCGATCACAAAATTGAAGCTCCATAGGAGGGAGAAACACAGACAGAAGCAAAGAGAGTAACAACCACAGTGAAATCATATTTAAAATATCTAACCAAACTTCAATATAACAGATATTCAGCCTCTACAGTGTTGGAAAAGCTTAATATGTACTCTACTGTTCATGAGGCTCGTTTTAATAAATTGATGATTCACTTTAGGTTAACTAGTACTGCGGAAAAATTTAAAGTTAGAGATAATAAGTTGACTCATAGGAAACAGTTGATAAGAAAACCAACGCCAGGTTCAGATCTGTGTTGAACAGCAAGCAGGAATTTTAATCAGCTAAGCAGAAAGACTCAAGACTGGGGTAATATTATTATCAAAGATAAACAAAATTACTGGGTATAGAGTGGCTTGGATGATTTCCACATAAGATACTCTGTAGAGTACGGGTTTTTGATGTTTGTCTCTTTCTTACTGTTTATTCATTGTCACATGCTGTTTTTATTTTGTTTTTTAATTATGTAAAGCACCTTGAAATGCCTTGCTGCTGAAATGTGCTATACAAATAAAATTTGATTGATTGATTGATTGATTGTAGAATGGACCCAAATGGTTAGGATTTGTTCCAAAACTGAATTAAGTTTCAGACGTTTTGTCAAATTTATTGGCCAGATTTCAGACCTCAAACAGGGACTATGTGCTTGCCTTTAAAAAAAAACATTTTTAATGAGCTCAGTTTTTATTTAAAGAGTCTTGTTTTACTTTTTCTTGTATTCAAACAGCATTATTGTGCAATGGTTTCTAATCCCAGAAAGAAGGAAATTTGTATTTTACTTATAAACTCATCTGATTTACAATAATCCAAACTGAATGCTTGTCCAGCAAAACACAAAAAAATACATACTGGCATATTGCAATATTAATACAGACTTATATGTTACTTTATTCGTGCAGTGCAATAAGGCACAAACCTGCTGACATGAGAAATATTAAGCACAGGGATTGATTAAACCAGAGTCGTTTCCTGAGCCTGCTTCTGCAGGTAGTGCAGTTATGCTTCAGTTCATGTGTCTAATGTGATATATGGCAGCAAAGGTCAATGGGTTAACTGCTCTGTTCTTGTGAAATGAGTATTAAAGTCTTCTGTGTTTCTGCAGAGCTGATATTTGTCATGCAGGCAACTCCCAGGATGAAGAGCCCAGATCGGAAAAGCAGATAGAGCGTCGCCCATCATGCATCTCTGCACTGGACATCAGTGTTTTTTCCAAGCTGAACGTCACATGAGGAAATACTTATCAAATACCAATAAATGCCACTCTGATGATGGATCATAGTGGTGATGGATATAAAATACTGTTACCAGGCATAATATGTAGTTTAAACTCATGTATCTGAAATTTTAATTTGGTAGGACATGCTTTAAAACATTAACTTCAGAAGAAATCGAATGATCCAAGCCATTATAAAACTTCTGCAGTATAATGATTTGGGTGAGGCTAAATTATAAAGAATAATCATAGAACAAGAACAAAGATCACATGAGAGTCAGTCCGTGTTTGAAGTCATGAACTGTCTACTTTTGGTGTGTTGAATGACTTCAGAGCCACACCTGCTACACACACACAGTCATGCATCAATAAAGCATTCATCCAAAAAGATCAGAGCGTGTGTATGTATCATTATGTCATAACAATAGATCAGTACCAAGTCACAGAGGATCAATGTCAAATGTTAGTCACAGTTAGTAGGCTTTATTGTGTCACTGTCTGATGCAGTTAAAAGTTCCAGCACTAGAATAACACCAACAACATAAAGAGCTTCTGAATGCTCCTACACATCGGTTATATGTTGACTCTGACCTTTCCAAACTACTAAATACAAACAGACCTGACCAACAATCTCTAAGACAATCTACACCAACTTCACATTCTATTCAAACAACAACTTCCTGTTTCTTGTGCTCACATGCATTAGATCCCATCTGCATTCAGCTCATTAGTTATCTAAAAGGTGTCAGATTTTTTTTGCTGAGACGTCAAACTCAACCATTTTCAACATGAAGATCTCCTAAAGTGCTGATCGGTATCTTCAGATATTTATAGCTCACAGCACACACAAGAACATTTCTTACCAACAACATTAACATGAAGTTAATGCAACTGTTGGCTGAATGACAAACGCCGTTTTATTTCAACCACTAGAGCTAGGGTGTTAATGGAGGATCCTTTCCTCAATCTCTTCCATTTCCATTGCAGAAACTGGGGGCTAATAAAGGTACCAGAGGAGATATATATCACCTGAAACAGCCAAGGAAGGAAGCAAATACTTTTGAAATTTCCATGCACCTTTGGGCCTAACGTTCTGATCCTTTATGAATAGAGAGGGTGAAATGGTACAGTCTTCATGGAAACACTTCAAACTCACTGTCATGAGGATTTTCCATAAATGTTTTAACAAAATGGAATAATACACCATGAAAGTAAAAATCATCACCATAAATACTATCTAGGATGTGATAAACAATAAAGGTTGGCTGCAGTTTTATTAAACTTAGAACAAAATTATACACCAGCATTATCAACTATTGAACACTTTGATTATTCACATCTTTCTATTTAGCTACAAACAACTAGAAAATAACTGATGGTAACATATATAAATTGTGGTGAAAATTGGTTTATGTAAAAAATATATATATATATATATATTTCATCTAATGATATATCAACTTCTTTAAGGCTATTTTAAAAAATTTTAACCACTACGTTCTTGAGATCAAATGCTAGCTATAAATTTGTTGCATTTATTGGTTAAAATGCATCTAACAAAATGAGTTATTTTATTCACACAAACAACAGCTAACTAATCAGCTTTTTGGCATTTTAAACTTCATAGTTCTGCAAAGCATGAACAAAAACTACTCTCAAATTGCACATTCAAAACTATTTCAACACTTCCTTCATAGGTGTAAAATCGTGCATTTTTTTTCAGGAGGTTGTATTTGACCACATAAATGTGCACAGTATTTGGTTCTGCTTTATGCAGAACTAATCATGAACTTCCAAGGTACTTGCAAAATACCACTCTCCACAGAGTCACGAACATACTTGTGTACATGTGGTTTTAATATCAGCACAAAAACGACAACCAGTAGAGCTTGTATGTCATTTTCGACGTGCTGTAAACTATGCACAAAATTTTTCCACAGCCTACTGTAATTTTTACTTTGTGTCCGATGTGTCTACTTCAAGATACTTATTGTTGCAAGAGCAAAACTCCAACAGAGAACTATCAGCTGTGAATAACATCTATTATAAACAGAAATCTGTAAAAAAAAACAAGTCTACTATTCCTGGAAAGGCTGCATATCGCCTGCTGCCAGATTTTTTTTAAACTCAAATCATCTTATAAAGAGAAAGAATTATAGCCATTTTGGTCAAATCCTGTAAATGATGTTTTGCACAATCTTTATTGTGAGATCTGTGGGGATGACTGTCAGCTACAATCACACCAAGCTTAGCTGTATATCTGTAAATTGACTGAATCAAAGCCGTTTTTGTATAGGCTAAGGTTGATTAGCTGTGGCGGCCATCTTGAATTGGATTGACTCTAAAATGTAATCAGCTGTAGATGTGCATCCAGTGATTATCTTTCAAGAATTATATTAAAATCCATCTACTGGTTCATGAGATATAAACACATATATTGCTAAAAGATAGACAAATAAACGCACACTCAGATAGACACATTATCACCCTTTTACCTTCAGCAGTGGCTTTAAAAATTCTTGACATTTTTTGGCTTGAGAAAATACTGCAGACAATCGCTGTTTGGCAAAAAAAAAAAAATCAGCTGTTAACACCTTTTACCACTGATCAACATCAGTGCATGAGCTGCAAATATTTACCCAAAACGCAGACATCAGTGTGATGCAGACGATCGTCTTTGTCACACTTTTTGTGCTTTCCTGTTTGTATGTGTGAATATTAGATCAATCTCTTGCAGACGATTGAAAAGCCGTCTCATTGTCGCGTAGGAAGCACAAAAAAACAAGAAGTGGTAAAATCTAATGCATTAGATCTTGCAGAAACCTAAACCTGCAAGATCAGTAATGGAAGACAGGTGAAATAAGATTTTTTAATGTAAACACACACACAGACAAATAAAAACAAACACACACGTCATGCATTGACTTTAAAGCCATGTGGCCTTGCCGTACCCTCAACACAGATACACACAAACACACTCACAAGGACAGTGCATGTTTAAATAAATGATGTGTGTTATTCTCACATGGCTGAAGCTCCTGCGCTGATTCACTGCACTTTCAGCACACACACACGCACACACACTTGGCAAGCACACATCATTAAGTTGCACTGAAACATAAGTTTTGTGTTTTCATAAACTCCATTCTCCAACGTTAACGGCAGTTAGAGGATTTTTCCACAGTGGGAGGGGAGTGAAAAGTGTGATGCGGGAAGATTGTTTATATGACGACAGAACAAAGGGTGACACAAAGTTCAGGCTTCTAGCTGAAGCCGGGCTGCAGCTTCAGGAGCTGATGAACCCCCGCGGCTCGTTGGTGTGTTTCCCCTTCATTATTACACAAACGGAAAACTGTAATCATAAAAGCTTGTTATACTCATATGAAACAAAAGATGGATTAGATTACAAAAATTGATATTTTCTGTAATTGTCAGGTTCAGATTAAAATTTTCCTGTAAGGGAAACCAATCAGAAGAACATGAGCTTCTATAAACACTCTTCTTTGTCTTTGAAAACAACAACAACATTGTGTATTCAGAGTTTTACCTTCCTCGGTTTCCTGCTACTTATGTGTGTCATTCATTTTGATAAGATGTCAACCTGAAGTTGGCTCTAGCCTGACATTGGAAACCAGGATCCCTAAAGCCACATAAGGAGTCAAGTGGAGGGACACATGTCTCACTGCACTCTTTGTAACGGGTGTTTATTAAACCTGAAGTCATCATAAACTATCATCCTCATCCTATTCAGTATAAATCACAAGTTTTCAATCATCGTTGGTGTAGCTTCTTGTGTTAAATTAGTCCTGAAAAGCAATCCCACTATTCAACGGTGAGATATTTTCTCTCCCTCTCTGCCACTCATATAATTAACCAAAAATCAATACTCTCCACTCCGTGTTTGGAGACAGTAAATGATTCCTCACTGACTCCCTACTGTGAACCTGCTCTGTTTACGCTCATGGATAAATAATCATATGTTCAAGGCAAGGGTTTGAGAGTTTCTCTTAGAAAATACCACTGCCTCCGATGCTTTTCAGGACACTTCTGTCTTATCGTCTTCTGGTGCGAGACACCGCCATGACAGTTAAGTTTAATAGTATCTGTATTTGCCTGCAAGACTGAGATAATGTTGGCTTGACATTTAGAAAATATCAGTTGTTAAGAAGAAGTGAGGAAGACCTATATTTGTGTTTGCTGGATGGTAGGGTTTAACCTCTGGAGCTGCATTTAAAGGCTACATTAGCTGCAACCCCTCCCCCCACACACTCAAAACATGTACCTTTTTCTCTGCATGGTTTGTTTTTCAGTGAAATATGACCTTTTTAAAAAAATATTTAATGTCCCCTTGTCTTTTAATAAATACTGACCAAAAAAAATCCACGCATCTTGCAATTTCATATCTTTGAAACTAATTTGTGTAAACCAACATAGCTTTTACACACTCTGATGGTCTGCACAATAGAAAAACAGGACTTTTAATGTGTTTCATTTAATTTCTGTGGGGCAGCTTGATGCACATTAAAGGTTGGAGTTGCAAAAGTACTGGTGCCTCCCTCTTGTATTTTTTCTATTCTGGTGCCTGGAATTTAATAGTATGCATATATTCAGACCCTACAACTCAATACTGCATAGACACTTTTTGCAGCAGTTCCAACATTAAGTCTCTTCAGGTAAGATTTTGTCTGGGCAATCCTGGTCCTCGAGGGCCACCATCCTTCATGTTTTACTTGTTTCTCTGCTCCAACACATTTAACCACTGAATCAGGTGTGTTGGAGCAGGGAAACAAGGAAAACATGCAGGATAGTGGACCTCCAGGACCAGGGTTGCCTACTCCTGCTGTAGACATTTCTGTAAACACAACAGTTCAGGTATGCAAGGGTTATATAGAAGTATTGTGGATTAATGTCAAATTAAATGGAGATGCTGGGGATTGAACCCAGGCCCTCATACATGCGAAGCACGCGCTCTACCACTGAGCTACATCCCCACAACAATCTACTGTAAAACTTAAAAAGTTTAACATCAAAACTCTTTGAACAACACTGCTTATTATTTTTGTAATTTAAATTTTGAAACTCAGAGTACACTTCTAAGTTTTATGCAGCCATTTTGGAGATTTGTTTGCAGTTTCTGTCTGTGCAAAAACGTTGCAGACATTTCTTTAAACACAATAGTTCGTTTAGGCAAGGGTCACATGGAAGTTTTATTGAATGATGTCAAAACTGATGGAGATGCTGGGGATTGAACCCAGGACCTCATACATGCGAAGCACGCGCTCTACCACTGAACTACATCCCCATACACTGGAGAAGAAAAAAATAAGTTAAATTCCCACATCTGATTTTATGTCTGCTATTACCAGCACTAGATTTTGATCTGTATAAGGTGCACGGACTGCCCCACAGTCTTGTGTTGTCTTTAGCAAGTAAAACATTTAGGATAGTGGCCCTCCAGGACCAGGATTGCCCACCTCTGCTCTAAATCAAACCAGAGAATCTCAGTTGGATTGAGGTTTGGGCTTCGACCCGACCACTTCAGGACATTTAACTTGCTTCCCTTAAACCAGTGTCGCTTCATTGTCCTGCTGGAAGGTGAACCTCGATCCCAGTCTCATATCTCTGAAAGATCCCAACAAACACAAGAATTTCTCTTGTGTTTTGCTCCATCCATATTTTCTTCAACTCCGACAAGTTTCCAGTCCCTGCTAATGAAAAAAAAAAAAAAACATCCCCACAGCATGATGCTGCCACCACCATGCTTCACCGGCCTCCTGGATGTTTCTCTGATTAATGCCCTCCTTGTTTAATTTGAGAGTTTTGGTAGACGACCCATTTTCCCATTCAACTTCATTAATCTGAAATATTTTTGAAAAAAACATTGCTTTTAGTCAAATTAAAAATCCAAATAAATTCCAGGTTTTAAAGCAGCAAAATACCAAGAGGGATGAATTATTTTGCAGCCCAGTGTAAAAATGTTTTGTACCACTCAACACATCCAACCACACTGTAATGGCTATCTGAGTATGTGAAAAATGTTGCCTATCCCAAATTCACTTACGGTTAGCAGACCAATGGTGCAAACAGATTGAGGTTACAATCACCACTGCAGCACACACATTTTCAGGGCTGAACGTTTGAAGACAAAATGTCTGGTTATAAATCGTGTCAGTGTTATTGCCTCCATCCATCGATGTATCCCTTCAGCCCTCTGTCTATCTCTCTTTCACACACTTCCACACAAAGCAACAAACTGCTGACAAGTGCAAAATATTTCTACTTCTGGAGATAAGAGTCCCTCAAACCTGATTTCATAAATCTCTTTCTATTTTTCTACCGCTCTCCTAGGGTTACATGCACACAGTGTGTGTCCCATGTATGCCTGCGTGCATGCTCATGTGCATTTCCCACGATGCCTTGCAGCTCCACGGCTCCCTGTGACGTTGTCGTCACTCAGGGCGACAAGAGGAAAACAAAAAGGCGGGGCTTTCCTTCCTGACACAATCCCCAATACAATGGGGAGCCACGCTGTTTTAGGTAGCACAGGAAAAGCTCTCCGATCCAATGTGTTCAGGCTCCTCTCTGTGTGTGCAAATATGTGTGTGTGTGTTGAGGGGGGGAGCATTCACATTTTTTAATTAACTTGATTTTGATGCTTTAAAAAGAGCCATAAATAGAAAAACGATACACAACAACATAGACTGCAGGAGTTGGTGTGTCAGTAAGAGGAAATGGAAGTAAATCTAAAGAGCAGGTGGACTCTCAGCTGCAGACAACAATCAGCTGAAAGTATCCTGTGGAAGCCTTTAGGGCAAACTTAACAGAACTGAATACTTGTGTTAACCAAACCGCCTAAATGATGTGTCCTCAGAGAGGGAAGAGAAATAAGAAAAAAATAGTCACAGTAATGAGATCGTCACTGTTAAATATAAATAAATCATTAAAGGCCTATCTATTCTTAAAGGAATGCATATCACCTGCTACCTTTCCTGCCAGAGTTTTAGACTAAGATTAGTTTATGTTGAGAAATAACAAAGTCGAAACTTGAAAATCAGATGCTATCTCTTGCAGTATCATGAGATGCATGCTCAGAGCATATGTTCAGGATTACTCTCAGCTACTACCACATCAAATTTTAGCTCAATATGCTCGCCATTTTGATTTGAATTAACTCCAAGAGTTAATCGATTGTAGTTGACAATCTAATGATTACTTTAGTTTCATTAAAATTTGTCAAGTGGTTCATGAGAAGATTCACGAGTTGACAGACACAAACAGCAAAAACTATTGCTCTGCCTTCACCTTTCAGCGGAGGGTGACACAAACAAGCACGAGGAAGAAAAAAAACTCTAGAGAAGAGAATGAAACTAATTTATCTGCTCCCTTCTCTTTCCGTTTAAAATGAACTGATTCACCTCTTCCAAGAAATAAAACCAACAGTGCTGAAGCGCCATGATGTGCGACGATGTGCACAAAGATAAATACTCCAGTGACATTCACTCAAAACGCAGAACCTGATGAACAACTTCACGCTCTGTGTGTATTTGTGTGTGTGTGTGTGTGTGTGTGTGTGTGTGTGTGTGTGTGTGCAGGTACATAGTAAAGCTAGAACAATTCCAAATAGCTTCTTGTTTTGCGGTCTTGTTGGGTGTTTTATGAACCGCTCATTGTCACTCCTTACTCACTTCCAAGGAAAAACAAAATTAATTCAGGCTGACAAGCTAACAACTAGTGGCGCTACTTTTAAAGATTTCTACCATCTTAAAACAGCTCTAATCTCTGAAACTATTATAGCTCATATCTTTTTATGAAAATGCCTTTTCATAAACTTTACATCATTGTAAATTTCCATGAATTTATTATTATATCATAAATATTATGATATTCCTGACATATGTGCTTGCAAAATAATCTTAGCATTCCCATATGTAAATGCAGTGTAATGTGAATTAAACAGCAATGCAAATGTTTATGAAATAGTGTTCACATAAAGTGCTACGCAGGTTTTGAGATTAGAGCTGTTTTGATATGGCTTCCATGTCTATTTCTCCAAACTGAAGTCATACAAAGAACTACAGTACCTACAACAATGAGGTATTAAATGGTCATACCCATTTCCACAGAACATACTTTAAAAGATCTGAACTATCAAAGTATGTTTATTCGAAGGCAACTGGGCTTCTTTTTTTTATTTATGAAGGCGTTCTGCTTTTCACTCAGTTTAAAAGTTTAGAACTCTGCACATTTCGGTTCGAACTGAGAAAGCTCCTCAGAACAAGACAAGAAGTGAAACGTTTTCTGAAATAAAACAGAAGTCCAGCTGCTTCTGTTCAAACCTACCAGGATTACTGACCCAGGAAGACTGAGAACCTGAACATCTGAACTATCCCTTTAAAGCATTTAATTTTTACTACAATATATATAATAGATGTAAATAGAATGTTCTTGTTTTTTTAATTAAAATAAGAGCAGAAGACCCTCAAGGCTTTTCTTGTAGAAAATATGTTTTTTCTTCAATCTCATGTTTTCCTTCATCAGCTCCAAATCATCCCTACTTTTCATAAAGTTTGATGTGTTTATTGTAATCATTATGCATTATTATGAATTAGCAACTATTCACACGATTACTGCAACCTGAGCAGCTCACTGTTCCAACTACTAACGACCACAGTAAATTAATTAAACATGAAACGTTCAGGAAAGGTCAATAAAATGTTTGCTTTTTTAACGACTGCTCTGCGCCTCTTTAATGTTTTCAAAAACACAATCACCCTGCCAGCTCAGCTAATGCAAAGTTAATGTCTGATTGATCCAAAAACATCACACGGGGTGAAGTGTGAAGCCTGCTGGTGCTTTCATGCTTTTTTATTTATTTCTTTGTCTTGCATCCATATTCTCTTGCACTATTTCTTTAGTCTCGTTCAAATATATGTACACTGTTTATTTCCATGCTAAAATCAGTGCAATATATTGACAGAAAACTTATTTTCCTAAGGCGCTGCATCATCCTGTATGCACCATGGTCTTCCCTCTGTCAGCTCTACCCAGATTGTAATGAGAACAGGCTGTGGCCTAGAACATATGTGGACAGACAAGTCTGAAAACTGCCCTTACCGCATGCCCTTCATTGTCATTACTTAATTGTGACAACAAATAGGTGTGACTCAGCAGAGCTGCAGCAGTGAGTTACTTTCATTTCAGCTGTTTGTTTTTTTTCCAGCGAACCTATCATTCAGAACATCAAAATGAGTGAAGTCACTAAATGCAGCTGGGCAAAAAAAAAGAAAAGAAAAGAAAAAGAAGCAGCAGCTTGGAACTGAAAGAAGGGATGCTACACATCCTCCCATTGCCTGAGGAGACACTGTGCCACAACAAAAACTCTGGAGAGCTTCTGTGTTGTTACATAATGAACACTAAAGATCAGTCATTCATGTGTGAGGACAGGAATGGGGAACACACACACACACACACACAGCACCGTGACGCTACTGACATGGACTGAACGAGCTCCAAATGCACACAGAACCACTGCTGACCTTCTAAACAAAGACAGCTGGTCTCCCGGCTGCCTCTAATTTTCCCTCAGGTCAGAGCAAGCAGAAATAAATCCCCCCTTCTTTTATTCCATCACTTTGTTTTCTCTGTCTGGGGTGAAAAGTAATGTCTTAAAGGTAAATCACCATTTCTCATTTGCATGACTTCACCTCAGCCACCTCTCCCTGTCAGGACTGGCTCCATCCACTGAGAAGGCCAGCAGGGGTGGTTGCTCTTATCTAATAAGACCCTGTCAGACAGATTATTGTCCACGGCTGATAGTGGTCCCCCCCGGATCGGGCCTAACCGACTGTCAGCCTGATTAAACCCGGAGGAAGAGGCAGAGTGGCCTGCGCACAGAAAGAGGGAGAGACAGAGAAGGAGCCTCTCAAAATGCCATCAGTCTGTGAGATTTGACATCTCATCTTCAGGACTTTCTCTCTCAACTTTCTCCACGTTTAGATTTGACTTAGATCTGCTCCAACCATTTCCACCCAATTTCATCTCTCTATCCATGAACACAAACCAAAAATCATATCACTGTATTACAAATAAACCAAATCAAGTGATTTTTATTCTGCACGTGTTTCTGTTTTCGTAGACATTTGATTTTAAATCTTAGGGACCCATCATCTTGTTTATTTTATAGCTCAATCAAAATCTTCTAAAAGGATTGCCAAGATCTCATTATTTACAAATTGCAAACTACACATGCACACAAAAGGCAACTGATATGAAGTCAAAACAAGTGCAACTAAAACATTATATTGTTGCATCAAAATTAATACAAATCGCATTGACCTAGAACCAGATCTATTTAAAAACAAAACACTGAATTGTGGTTAAAAGACAAGGTTTGGATAAACACTGACAATCAGAAGAAGCTGAGTTAATCTTCTCTAACCCTTGCCCTTATAATCTGCAGAAGGCTGAAAACCCTCCTCTGAACTGGAGCAACTTCACACCGTAAAAATCCCCGTTTACCACCTGAACAGTCCTCCGCCAGACTCTATTCATTTTTTTATTGAGGTGTTTTGTGCAACAAACATGCACATTTCAACACGCAGATGTGCAAGGATGAACATATTATGACACGTGACCAAGAAAAAATCCAGCACCTGTGTAGTAATTCACACATTTCCACACCTGGGAGCACGCAAACGTGTGGTTGCACCTGCATGTGGGCATCCACCTGGAGGGAGGAGCTAAAGTGACACATATTTTTAGAAAATTACCAAATGCTAACAGATATCAGGGCTTCTATTACCCAACAGAACAAGATGGGAGGAATTCAAACCAGAAAGACCGTTTATTTCTTTTTGGATTGTGCGTTTAAGTGTGTGTGTGCATGAACATGAATATTCAGCGTTCGCACAAGGTTGAATTGAGCTGGTTTGCTCCAAAGCAAGATTAATGACCCTAAGCTCATTCCTGGTAAATACTAAACTCCTTCTGTGTTTAAGTATGTGTGCATATATGTGTGTGTGCATGTGTGTGTGTAAGACCTAACAAAGAAAGCTTTGTCCTTCTATGCTTTTAGCTGTAAGTCAAGATGCCAGAGAAGAGTTATCACTTCTGATCTGAAGTCAAATTCTAAATTTTTTTTAAAGAAAAGTCATAAATATTCAGAGCTACGTGTTTTTGTAAGGATGGGGGTCAGAACTTAGTTTTAGTTCCTGTGTTTGAAATAAAGCATCTGCGTGAAGTTTGGCAGCACGGCTTCCTGCTCTTGTGTTCATAATACAAGTGGTGCATGTTTCTGACAGCTTTATCGGTGCTTGATAGCTTGGAGGCAAATATGATTGCCTCATAGGGGTAGAATGTGCCATCAACACACATAAAACAAACAAGCAGACAAACAGAGATAGACAAAAATCTATTTAAAAAAAACATAAGAACAATCATTAGGTAAAGTGTGATGGATAAAAATTCTTCTTGGAGAAAGTAATTTTATAAGATTAAATCCATTTCTTCATCGGGTCTCTTTATTCCCTTCAACTGGCAGTATTTAAATATTCTTTTAAGCAAATTTTAAAGCACACTATACACTTGATATTAACCTAATTAAAGTGATCTAAATATAAAACAAATAAAATGATCAAAAATCGTATGAGCTCACAATCTCCTGAGACCTAAAACCTTTGGTTTAAAACCTACACTTTTACTCTGTTAACTTGCTAAATTGAAATCTCTTATGGATTAAAACGCAAATTTGTGTAAAAACAAGAAAAGTTCTTTTTTTTTGTCACTGCCAAGTACAACAACAACGACAAACACAGCAATGAAAACATGCAAACTCTCCGCAATTCCTGATGCAAATGAGTCAGGCGGACTAAAGCAAACAAACCATACCATAATATCCACTGAGACACTGAGTGCATATATACGACAGAAGCACAACTACGACATGCAATCACACTGTTGACAGGAGAATTTTATTTCATTGTTAAAGTTAAAAAAATACAAACTAAACTGGCTTCCAAAACCTGAACACAGATAAACTAAAACACTCCACCTTTCCCTGCAACAGTGTTGAAAGTACCATTTTTTAATAGTTAGAAATCATCAATTAAAATAAATCATCAATTTACTGATAAATAGTTCATGCATTGTACATATGATAAACAACTTAATGATAAAAATGGTCATACTGAATAATAGTAATAAATGGGATGACATAATAGATTTTCCTAATTACTTGCATACATGTATAAAAGATTTTTCTCTGAGATTTTCTAAGTTCTGTTTAGGATTTTGGATTTAAACATAGCTTTTGTCCCCAAAAAAGCACCAAAAACAAATTAATAACCTGTAAATTCTTTTCCCTCAAAAATACTAATTTAGACTTTAAACTTTATTTTTTTTAAATGGTAAAAGGGTTCCACACTTATATAACTCCCCAGGTTCTGAAAAGTGTATTAGATTTTCTCATTCACCCACACTCATACATTGTTTTCTATTATATATTTTTACACACTACATTCAGCACTTTTATATTCTCGCTCATACATCTATGTTGGTACAGTGTTACGTCCAAAGACGCCTCAGGGGATGGGGATCGAATCCCCGACCCTTTGAGAGGAAGACGACCATCTTACCTCTCATCCTAGCCACCAGTTAAGTTCTATCACATATTAGTTTTGTGCAAAGACTGATCTTTAGTGAATGACATAATTCACTTTTTGTGGAGGGGTTTTAACAAAACAGACCCAGGATGCAGACTGATGCAAGGAGCTCAAAAATACTGAAACTTTATTTTTACATTTAAGAAAATAAAAGGCTGTCGTTGCAGCAAAGAACTCGCCAAAGATTAAAACTCGGAGGGTAACTGGAGACGGGCTTCAGACAGATGACAGAACAATGCAGCAGGACAAGGGAGTGGAAACACAGGGTTTATAAAGACCTGAGCTGATAAGGAAACTGAAGACACCTGGGCGAAGAATGGGCAGACCAGGAGCTGGGGAGCAGAAACTGACAGACAACACAAGAAGAAAACTAAATATAAGAACAATAACATAAAACAAACTACCAAAAGTAGTTGTAGCACTTTTATCTACAACCTAAGCAATCCTCTGTTTTTACAGAATGTGCAAAACTAATGCTTTTTTTGGGAATTTGCAAATAATTCTTTCACTGTTCATTTTCTTTAGTATTGTTTTATTATAATGGATATTTACTCATGCGTCTGTGTTGCTTTGTGAAGCATTTTTGGCTAATTCTAGTCTAAGTTTGAAAGGTGCTACTGTGCTGAAGTCAACCTGAGTTGAGTTATGGGCTGTTTGGAGATTTACTTTTTCTAGAGCTTAATTCATCTTAAGGTGTGGCTGATAAATTGTTGCAAATCGTAGTGTTTACACAGGTTGGCAGGTGACAGCTCCCTCGCCTGTTTGAGTAAACCATTAATACAGTTACTCATTTATTTAACACTGAAAAGTTAAACAACACAACCAGTCCCATCTGAGAGGTTTTAGCAGCTGCTGCTAAATGTGTGCAACACGGCAATAAGTTAAACCTTCATTCTCAACCACTTTTTAAACACAACCATAATTCAAATCCTTCCTTTAATAACCTTTCTGTGTGTGTGCGTGTGAGTGTGTGTGCCTGAAAAAGACCAGGTCACACATGGCTGAGACAATCACAAGCAGCACATTAACTTGGTGTTTCATTAAGTTACCACCTCCCAGCTGTATAATACAACCAACACACACACACACAAACACACACGAGCTTTGAGAAAACTCATTATCAAAGTAATTCACATAAAGTTCAGAAGTTAAATCTTATTAGGCGTTTCACACTATTGCATTGCCTCTTAAGCACACACACACACACACACACACGCACACACAGTTAGACTTCATCCATATGCTTAGGTGGGATAAGTCGATATCACTTCTCAGTGTCTTTAATACCAGCTTTTATTTTTATTTCCTATTAGTGCATAAGCCGAGCTCTGCATAATGACACACAAACAATCCCACCAAACGGCCGCCTTTCATTTGGGAAACACAACCAGAGCTTCAAACAAACGCATAAAAACATAAAAAAAAACACTTGGCTCTTTGTGAGGTATGTTTGCTCTATGACAAATATCCAAAAAAGTCAGGTCAGTAAAGAAATTTTATGGGGATAGGCAAATGTTTTATCTCGGATAAATGTAAAAACAGTTAAACTAATCCACAGCTACTTAGAAAACATTTTGCTTTTGTAAGTTGCTTTTTATTGTAGTGTAAAAGAAAGGTCTACTATTGTCATTTTTAGGTATTAAACCAAACAATATGATTGTGTGTAACTGTTTGTGGGGTTTTGTTTGTGTGTAAAATAACTCAAATTTGTTCCTCCAACGCAAAGTTAAAGGCTGAATGCTCACCTAAAATTATTAGTATAAATGAGGTATTTCAAGCGTCTGATAGGATGTTTCTCAGTCAGTATCTTAGCACAGATATGCGAAGGGAGGCTCTGAGATTGACCCTGAACTTGTGAAGGGAAAGGGATTACATTTTTTTTTTATCTGGCCTGGAATAGATCGGAATCCCCCCAGGAGGTACGAGACATTTTCTGCTGCCATCCAATCAAGCATAACAGAATAGCCGAATTGTTTTCACACTTATTTAGACAACTCAAAATAATCAGCAATATTCCAGAGGCCATGTCTTAAAATCGTTTATTTTGTTCAAGGACAAGCCTAAAATCCAAGGAAATTCCATTTTTGATTACTAAAATAGACAGTTTCCAGATTAAAGTACTTTTAAACAATAAACTTAAAACAAGAATTACCTTGCTTCGTTAATTAATTTGTTTATATCAAAATCATTTTTGTATTTTTATA
Organism: Kryptolebias marmoratus; assembly: GCF_001649575.2. Taxonomy (NCBI): domain Eukaryota; kingdom Metazoa; phylum Chordata; class Actinopteri; order Cyprinodontiformes; family Rivulidae; genus Kryptolebias; species Kryptolebias marmoratus. Next base: position 5,142,153 of record NC_051436.1, read on the forward strand.
CACAAATAATAATTATTTCTACATAATCTTTAAAACTTTTTTATTTAAATAAAGAAAAAGTCCAAGGTTATGAAATAATCCAAAGGGTAAAAGGTAAAATCAGTAAACAAGCCCAGTTTTCTGTCTTCTTTCCATAAATGCATTTGTCTCTACAGCCGTTGCAACATATCAGACAGCATCATATTAATCAAATATGGACTGCTGGGATGTAATTTTCATTCTGTCCCATGTGAACCACAGATCCATTATATAAAAGCACTTAAGCTGATGAGTTCGCCCAAGACAGGGGCTGCTGTGTTGTCATGATGCTGCCTAACTTCACACGATGAGGTGTGAGGTCACTGAAAGCCTTTAATTACAGCTTTAAATCTCAACTAGATCCATGTCCAGCAGTTTCATTGTCAAGTTACTTCATCTAGATTAATCCTTTTGGTAGCTTAAACTCTAAAAAGTACAGTTCCAGTCTAATAACCAAACAGGAACTGTGTTGTCTGAGATTTCTCTGAGCTTTGATTGCGCTTAGTTTCAAAATAAAAGCCCAGTTAATGTGTTCCTACTGCGGAGCCACTATCTACATCTATGTATTGCCTGTGTAGAGCTTTGTAAGGCTGATATCCTGTCCAGACCATTGTAATAATGCTTTTAGGAGGGTTTTCCAGCCTGTGATGTACCGTGCACATGAGCACAAATTTCAGAGAAGCCTGTCTTCTATTGTAATGTTAAGCCAAAAGATGAAAGTATGGTGTCTGTCTGGCACTAAAGACCATTCCTCTCTGATTCTGTATTCCCTATGGGCGCACAGTCGCACACACACACACACAAAGTACACACACAGGCTTGGCAGACACCTCAATTATGATAATGTGGATCAGCGTTAATGTATCCTTACAGCACGGTGGGGTTTCAGTAGTGTTGTGTGTGTATCCCAGACAGTGGGAGATGAGGTGGGGGGGGGACTGGTGCTGTACCACATTTATCACAGGTTACTCACTGCAGAGAAGCAAAGTGTTGAGGTCTTCAGCGTCTCTGCACCAATACAATACAGCGCAATCTAAATCCTGCTAAACTGGAGATTCAACACAGACGCAGACGTGGGAAATATGGGCAAACATCAAAATTTAAACCTCCGGAAAATGTTCAAATACAGAAAAAAACTATAAAACAAGGGTTTTAAAAGAAATATTGTTGTGTGTTTTCCTTTCACATATATGTCTATAATCAAGTCAAGACGATGTGAAAAAAGAAAGTCAAAATTCAGATTATAAAAACTAAACAGTTTAAGGAAATGTATTATAATTTGCAGAGATATCAAGCATATGCATTGGTACTGTTGGGTTCTCAGACTGAAAATGCCCAAACTATGCAGAATGTGTCTACAAATGAAAAAATAATACTTTTAAAGTGGATATAGTCTGACTGTTTGTCTGCATCAGTAGCACAGACTGCTTTTTGTCTCTGTGTTAAAGGTAAAACCAGCTCTGTTCAGAGAAAAACAAGTACCAAGTGGTCATTTTTGACCAGCTGCCCCTCTTGTCTTCATTCTCTCATTGCATCACAAGCATGCCCCCTTCTTTCTCCTCACCTTCCCTTCTTCTCTTCCTGACTGCTTCCTTCCTCCTCCTCCTCCTCCTCCTCTTCACCCAGACTCCCTCCCTCCATCCCTGTAATTACCACCTCAGACTCCAATTAAAAAGAAACCACAATAAGGAGAGCAGAGGAGGGTGGTATAAGGGAAGGAGGAACAGGGGAAGTTAATGAGCAGTTTGTCCACATGCGCGTGTGTGCATGTAAGCTTGTGCAGCTAGCTGTCCTTATTAGAACACTGACTTCCATGCTTTTTGTAACTCCTATCTATCAACCATTAGTTTAATCTGAGTTCACATCTTAGCTCTAACCCTAACCAGGACACCAGAGATGATGCTCTGCTTTGTTTGGACCAAGATTTCGACTCCTGGTCCCCCCATGATTGGTCATTTTACCACAAGAGGTACTAATGAGGAACAAAAATCAAAAATATGTGTGAACAAACAAACTTCCAGAAATAGTCTCCAATGTAGGTTACGTGATTCCTAAAATCTAGATATTTTTAAAGAGCAAAAGGATGGGTCACAAACATCAGATAGTATCTTCATTTGTGTTTAAATGTCTTTCCGTAAACATAAATACCTACACACACTTTTGTGTTAGCATTTGTGTATGTGAGGGAGAAAGAGAACTGCTGATAGGTTTCCTTTGTGTTTGTTTAAGCTTGTTTCCTGCCATTAAGGATCTCAATGTTGCTCTGCTTGCCTAAGCAACACGCACACACACACACACACACACTGATACACAAAACAAACAAATGTATGCCAGTGTAGAAAAGAAGAAAACAAAAACAGAAGGTCAATATGCTAAAAGAGCATTTTAAAACACAACAGAAGGAGGAATCAACAAGTCAGCAAGAGCAGCACAGACAAGCTTTCAAAACTGACCAATACATGCACTCATATGAACACACACACCACACACACACACATACATATTTGCAATGATACCACAAAAAGTTCCTGCAGTGGAAGACTCGATCAATCAATAAACACAAAGTAGGCGCAGCAGGGTAGCCCCTACTGTCAAGCTGTCTTTGTGTGAGAAAATCTGTGTGTGAGAGTCTGTGTGTGTGTGTGTGTGTGAGGATGAAATGGGCCTCATAGTGGTGTGCCAACTGCAACTGCCAAAAGACACACACACTCACACACTTACACACACATGCACAAAGGAAGTGTGGGAGAAGGAGAGCAGAAAGGTGCTTTGATTTACTAGGCTGCCAAAGGGAGACCAGGCACAATTCACAGAGAGGAAATAGATATTGGTTCATTATATGCACATACACACACACACACACACACAGAAGCCTTCTTGGTTTATTCCTTCAATTTAAAAGCTCAATTTCTCCACTTCTCTTTGAAGACTGAAAGTGTGTGTACCAGATGAGTTGCTGCTCTGATTTTATGACTGAATGTCTTCCCCTTGATCCTGGTTTGAGAGGTAACTTAGATTTGCACAGCACACAGTACACCCCGCGGTGTGTCCGCGTGTACGGCTACACACGCTTTCTTTCTCGTTTTCCTTGTCCTCTAAATAAACTACATGTCTCCCACAATTTGCATTATTCTTTTTCTGGAAACAGACAGAACCAAAGTGTGACACATTTACAGCTGGAGGCCAGTTTAACCTGACAGTCCAGTTTTCATCTCTGAGTCTTCACAGCAGTCTGTGTGTCGGTATTTACTCTCCAGTTGCCTTTAGTAATGACTGTGCATTATGTTACCAATAAGGCACTTCAGAATAAATAAATGGAGCACATATTTACTGCAGCTCTCCTGTTAGCTCCCATTCCTTCTCATCTCTTTGCATTTTTACTATGATGCAACAATAGCTAACCTCAGGCCTACTGTGCCATAGTTTGAATACACTTTAGGTCCTAACACAAAAAGTCTTACAACAATGATCCTTTTATAGACGCGGGGACAATTTAATGATAAATTAGGCCACAAAATAATGTCTGTTGAATTAAGTTGGGTTCATACTGCTGCAAAAGAGTTCAGTCACAATCAGGTCCTTTCTGTTTTAACAATAAGACTGCTGTGCAATCGGTGTATTTGCAGGTGGATTTGTGAGATAATTGCAGTTGAAAAACAGCAGATTAGTGAGCATTTCTTTGACTTCCTTCATGTTGTGTTTACTGTCAACAATGCAAAGTTGTAAGAGAAAGCAGCCCACACAAGCAGATGTCTCTGACCAACCAAAGTTGGGTTTTGGGTTACATCTGTAAATCCTGCAGCTTATCTAGGGATGGGCAGTGATAGTTAGATGGGGCAAATTTGAAGAATTAATGCAATGTCACACAAGCACCTGGTAGTGACATGCTAATCTGTTTCTTAATGGTGTTTCTCCAGTTAGGGCTGCATTTTTCTGACCCAACACTTACCACCCACCTCCCTCTGAGATAAAATAAATAAATAAAAACAACTCATTGCATCCTAGCATCCATTTCTGCCGTTGTACTTTATTTTGAAAGGATTATAAAGTGGAAATTATGGTCATGGGTGAGCTCAGCTTAACTGACAGAATATCTGCCCCCCCACCCCCACCCCACCC
>NC_051436.1:5146307-5163551 GCF_001649575.2 Kryptolebias marmoratus
CCCCACCCCCCACCCCCCACACTGAGCCAAAGGCCCTGTGAAACTTAAGGAATATAAAGATCCCAGGCTAGCAGGATTAGCAGCAACACACGTCTCAGTACCCCAAAGTCCCAGCCATGTGAGTACGGCCATTTATTTAAGCCAAAACATGAAACTGGCAAAGCTCCTAAATCATAAAGCAGCAGAGATTAGCACTCATTAAGATGCTTTCTCTGCCTTTAAACAATTTTTTTGTTGTGCTGACATTTGTGTTACAATAATTGCCCGTGTGAGTAAAAAAGCTAATCCTTGTGAGAAGCATGGAAGGTTGCAAATTGGTCTTGTGTTTGTAGTGGTGGCTGGTAGGTAGGTGTACTGGAGGAGACCAAGGGAATAAGATGCGACGGGATAGGGGGTGGGGTCTCAGTGGTGTTGCTGCTGGCCATCATTGGTGAAAAGCCTGTGCAGTGAGGATGCCATAAAACTTAATTTTACAAGACGATTTCCCTTGGCAGTCTGCACACGGTGGCTTTCTCCAGTTCCCAACTGTCACTGAGGGTAAAAAATGCCAGCAGGCACAAAGCTGGGGGGGGGGGAGTCAAAAGCTCACTGCTTTCTGCAGCCCAGATATGGAGAAGGTTAACGTGTCCGCCTTCAACTCAATCACTGGGGCATGCTGTTCATAGAGCATTAAATTTGATTCTAGTTTTTGCAGGTAGAGTCACACCTGGCATGGTGTAGTCTAAGGTTGATAAAAAAGGGGCAGTGTGATGAGGTGTGACTTTGTTTATTTGTGTATTACAGGAAAGAGCTGAAGGTAATCTAGAAAAAATGAGAAATGAGTCTGTGTGTTTTTCTTTTCTCCCCACCTCCTCCTCCGTCGCCTTACTGCTGACACAGGTCCAACACAAGGAGCGACACACACACACATCAATAAACATGCAGTCACCTTCAGGATAAACTAATCACATCAGAACACCAACGCTGTTATGAGCCTATTACTGATGGAATACATTGTGGCAAGCTTCATAATGAGACGAAATCTGAACAAAGGAATGTCTCATAAAGAGAGATAAATATAAAGAGTGTGCCTTTACATCCCAGCCTTTCTATTACTGGATGCACTCACTGACCTGAAAGCACACAGAAAAAAGGACAAATAAATGGAAAGGTCGATCAGCCCATGACTTCTGTTGATTCCAGACCTCTAATCGTTTGCAGCCACCAACTCTCTGAGGACCGTCTCACCTGCAGCTGAGCGTGTGAGTGTGTCTATGGGTCTGAGATTGCAGAGACACTAACAGGTTAAATGGATGCAGTGTCTCAGAACGAGGAAGGCGACTCCATCTGCCCTTTGACCTCATCTCAAGCCTGTGACGCACATCAGACCCTCCTTGTGTATCTCTTCTGTTCTGTCCTGAGTGCAGCAGATCAATTATTCTCTGTGTTTGTATCGTTTCATCAATATCTATTAGTTTCTGTAACTCAAAGGTTGTATTTTAAATGCTCTGACTTTCTGATTTGTTCTTGATTAACTTGGCCTTTTTTGTCTCCTTCCCCCCAATGATGACTTTCTGAGGGTTCCAATAAAAATAGATATTTTGACAGCCAGAGTTGATTCTTCTCGGTAATGGTGAAGCAGTAACACAGATCTTTTATAATCAGTTAGTACTCAGAGTATAAGTTGGGGAACAGCCTCAGCTACACGCTAAATTTTAGCTCAGTAGCTTTAAAACTGACTGAGTTATACCTGTTTTTGTGTTTTCTAATGTCAGTTGGCTGTGGCAGCCATCTTGAATTAGATTGAGTCCAATAGTTAATTAGTTGTAGATGCACATCCAATGTTTACTCTTATGAGAGTTGAGATACATTTTGCTAACAGTAACACGCACGCACAAACACACGGGCAAAAACATTATCAATATGGCTTCGCCTTTAATGGCGGGTGATAATTAAACTGTTTCTCCAAGCTGAGGTCATTCAAAAAGTTATCTACAACAGGTAAGACTTTAACTGTTTATAACTTTTGCTCAGAATGCCACTTCAAATGACCCGAACTATCCCTTTAATGTTTAAACCAACAAAAAGAATTTAAAAACAATTTGAAACCTGCATCTTAAATGCAGCATCTTGGTGCCGAAAAGTACTTTCCCTGCATTTCATTTGGGTTCAGCTTGCCTTCAAACCGATGGGATTTTTCATGCTGCAGAGACCCAGAGAGGAAGGAGAGGAGGAGGAAAAAGCAGGTGTGAATCCCAATGAGGTACTGATATACGCCTGAGCTGCTTCCTCAAACACTCTGAAGGTAAGACACAGATATCCTCTCATTGCTAAACTACTCAACACTCTAACTCCAGATCCTTAAAGAAAAAATAAATTCAAAACAAGACATGTATTTAATGGGATGTTTATGAACGGGGGAGTGAGAAAATGGCAGGCGGAATGAATAAATGAATGAATGAATGAATGAATGAATGAATGAATGAATGAATGCAACACAAAGACGAATTCATGTCCAGCATGTCATTGACCTATCTTAGTTTACAAAGTTCACGGGAGCTACCCTTCATAAACATAACAGAGAAAGAGATGCTAAATCATGGAAATGAAAGGAATACCATAAATGGTAAAAATCCTCATGTACCGTAATAAAAAAATATGTGTTAGCTGTGTGTGTGTGTGTGAGAGAGAGAGAGAGAGAGAGAGGGAGAGAGAGAGAAGGAGACACAAAGTGTTTGCAGCCTCTGACTTTTGACACAGTTGGACTTTTAGTCACAGAAGTCATCATTGTGAGCTGACTGTCGACACGTAACACAAGGGTGTGCATGAACAACAATGTGTGTGTGCACTGCTAATGTAATTCTGTGTATCGAACCGACGTCTGAGCTTCATAGAGGGGACATTATGAGTCCAAGTCCAAGTATGGGAAGTTAATGAACTTTGCTGACGAACGTAAGGAGTGAAACCGTATTTCCTGTAGGTGGTCTGTGACAGCTGAAAATCTCCCCCCCTCTGATCCTTCGGTCTTTCATTCCATCTTGTTCTTCTTTCCATTTGAAAACTTCATGATTTCAAGTTGATAAATTATCTTTCTTTGGCTACTACTCAGATTTCACACAGCAAAACCCTACATGTGAGTAAGTTGCTCTCACTGTTTTGCTTTGTTTTTCTCAAAGTAAAACCTGTTGACAGATCACTGCTCCCTTCTTTTATTAGAGGATTTAGCGTTGTTTGAGCTTTAGCTTAGTTTCTTTTGGGAAAGGGGGCAAAGAGAAAAGATTTAAAAGACAAAAGAGAAAAATTACTCATACCAAAAAAGGAAGAAAAACAAGGCAGCATCACAAAGAGAGGAAGGCTGGTTTTAAAATGCAACACCTTTAGGTTGTGGTCAGCGTCAGGAGTTATCAAAAGTGCTAAAAGCATTTCTGAAGCCTTCATCCTCCTGGAAACACTTAACTCCACCGCACCCCATCAGCTCCACTCTGACAGGGCATATGGGCAGAGAGGGAGACAATAGGATGCAGGGGTAAGAAAGAGGAAGCGCTTTTTTGCTTTTTATATAACCACGTTTTATTCTCTGGGGAGAGACAACGATTCAGCTTCAATCCAAACACATGATGTACTGAAGTATTCTCAAAGGCAAGGTTTATTTCAGTTTGGTGGTTCAGCAGCTCCTATCCTAATCCCTTGACATTTATCTAACATGGAAACACAGAAAAAACACAATTTATAAACAGTAAACATTATGAACCATCTTCCCAAACAGGAAATTTACCTGTGCGTCATTTCATTTCTGTTCCAAAAGAGTTCTCAGAAAGTATTGTGTAAGATAATAAAACTGTCCTAAAAGCAATTACTGGGAACCTTTTTTAATTATAAAGTTAGAAACTCCCGTAACAAGCCACGGTACGTAATTGTTCCTTTAAAAACCTTAAGGTGCTTTAGCTCATTTTGAGCTGTTTTATTTTAAATAATTGTCAGGTTGGGTGGAGAAGGAGGTGAACCCAGAGCGCAGACTCATCTTTCAAAAAGAAACTAATTTAAAAAAATAAAAGAAAATCCAAAATAAAGGCGTATGTGGCAGCATAACCAAACACACAAAAATCCAAAACTGAGACACAAGACAACGGAGCAGCAGTGAGTGGAGGAGATGACCGGGTTTTAAAACAGAGGGTAATTAGATGAAGTGGGCACAGGTGAGTGATAACAACTAGGATCAGGTGAAGATGGCCGTGGCAGGAAAACAAGAGACTGACTGAGGAGAAGTGAATGATGACAGGAAACAAAGACACGAGGAACAAGAACTGAACTAAGACAAGGATAACTGAATAAAATAAACTCAAACTGAAACATGAAGACAATAAAAGCAATAAACTGAATACAAAACCACAAAGAAAACCCAAATTCTGACACTAATACACTACAATCATTTCTAAATTAGTAGTATTACTTTGAAAGTAGTGAGACCCAGTTTTAAACATTTCACAGTGTTGCATGGTGGTGTTGTGGCTTGTCACTTCACAGCTTTAAGGTTCCAGTTTTGAGTCTTCGCTGGCGCCGTATAGTGTCAAAATTTAAATCTTCTTCCTGTCTTCGCTTGAGTTTCCTCCAGGTACTCTTATTTCCTTTTTCAGTCCAAAAATGGTCATATTCGAATAACTGGTGACTGCAATGACTGTCCATCAAAAATAGAAGTTGAACTCTTGAATTTTCTTCATAGATGTATCGTTTATTTAAAAACGCACAGACAAGAACTTTCAAGGTTCAGTCCTTCAAATTTCCTGGTTTATTTGAAGTAATGTATATACTGTACATCATTTTGGAGATAAATCCATGATCTCGACTTACAATAAAATACACAAAGGCCACATTATGTGTTGCATGTTTCATTAAAATACCAGATTTAAAAACCTTATTTGTGAACAAATTTAAAATATGATATGATTTCTTTGCTGTACTTTAAAAGCAGTTGGTATGAAAACAAAGTATTACCATAAAACTAATTTAGTATATGTTTTTGTGTAATTGTTGTTTAGCCAACATTTTATTAACTGTCATTCTGAAACAATGTTAAATGTAAAGTTTTTGCCACAGTTAGTACAAAACTATAAAAACAGCTGTTAAAAATTGATACAAAAAGTAGTATAATGGATGTTGAGGCCGTTGTTTAATTGCCTTACTAGCCAAGTTTGTGACCTCGAGTCTCTGTTGCAGTTTTTTTGTGGATCGGAAGCTGAAAACGTTGGGAACTACTGGTTAAAATAACCTAAAGAGGGTTAGATAATAAACAGGAACATTCAGCAGAGAAGTGGAACCGGTTGCAACTTCATGGCCAAAAAGAGGATTCACACATTGCTGAGAGTCAGCGCCGGATGCTTCACTTCATCAGTTCCCCGTTCATTGTCATTTATTGTAAAGTGGTTGTTTTGAAATTCACAAGCAGCACATATTAGACCAGGTTTAATAAACACTACGCAGCTACCTTCCCACAACACACACCCACAGCGGTGTGTAATAAAATGACAGCACTTTGCGTCACAAAGAAACCATCACTAACCAAGTGTAAATGTTGGCACCAAAACAAAAAGTCACAAGAGGGTCATAAATCTTCCATCTAAATGTTTGACAGGAGATTCTGGTAAGCTCCTGTTGACTGCAAAACACAGATTAAGTATAGTTTTGGTGGCCAACACAGGTGAGACAATAGGTGGACACTGGGTGGCCTCAAGAGCATGAATATACACCTGCATAGTTTGTGACCAACCAGGCAAATTAAAGTAACAAGTCTGGTCTTTCCCGTCGTAAATTAGCGGATCCATATAGTCGCGACATGGGTGGGCAACAAATCTCCCCCTCCATCCCCCAATGAGTGTTGACTCCCTAACAAGTTTTATGTGCGAAGCATTAAAACCGGTGCTAAACCTGTGAAACTGGCTGGAGCTGCTCTGGTCCTCTCATATGCAGATACAAACTCCAGCTTTGTTTAGTCAAAGGGGTGGGGTGTCTTTTCTTGTTATTTTGAAGTCAGGACTCTCATGGTAAACTCATTATGCCATTATGTGAATTCACCCAAAATTGTTTTACTGCGTTTTTCCCCAAAATACTTAAGCAGAGAACTGGTTGATTACCACAACTGTCTAATTAGCTACACCAACATGACACGTGCAGAAACACGTGTCATGGCTTCAGTGAGACTGGTAGAAAACTATTGTGAGTGGAGGTAGAAGGGCGGACCGAAATGAAATGATGGATGGAAAAAGGTAGATGAAGGTTAAACTAGGTTTTAAAAACAAAACAGAAGGTAGACCTTTAAAGAATATGGAAATGATCAAGAACTGACCTAACAGTTCCTGTTAGAGCTCCCACCCAAGAGCTCTAACTTAGAACCTATATACCAACAAAGGTAACCAGCAGAACAGAACCTAGGTGCAAACAAATGGGCAAAAAAAGGACAAGAAGTCATATTACAGCCACCTGAAACTTACCACCAAAGGGTAAGTAAGTGAAATAAAGTCACACAAAACACTTTCCATTTTCTGCCACGGTTTCCAAAAATGTTGTGACAGAGCGAAGGTCACCTTCCCTCAGCTTCCTCTAAATTCTGCCTTCAGCCAAAAAGTGCAGAAATGTCTTCACCTCCTCGTAGTAACAGTGTTGTGTTGGTTTATGTGTTGTCATTTATTGGAATTTTTTTTTTTAAGGTATATAACAAAAAATGAATGCTGCGGTCGTGAGATTTTAAAAATGGTGGGTTTCTTGTGAAGGAGACACTCCCATGATTGACTTTGTTGTCTGGCCAAACAATGGCCTGCAGTCTGCTGATATCAAATCTTCAGCTTGGCTCGGCTTGTTTGGACGAGACCACTCTGAGAAAAGACTCCGAACCCACAGGATCGACTCGAGTAGAGCCGAGTCAAGGGGAAAAGGGCCATAAACGTAGTATCTTACTGGGCTGCGACAGCTGGGGACTAGCTATTAAGACACAAAATTGTGAGAAAATACACAAATTTTCACTCAGAAACCCACTTATTGACCCATTTGCACAAAAAAAATACAACTCAAACACAACCAAATTACAAAAACTAAATTGAAAAGGGTTCAAAATTAGTTCTAGTGACAAATGTTTTGAACATGACTTAGGCCTTACTACTCACACAAGGAAATTCCGAACCCCACATATGTTTTAATTCATTTTAGAAATTCCCCTGTGAATGCTGTTCGCTATTTCCTTCAGTACAACCAACAGTCGCAGCTAAGCAAAGCACTACCTTTAAAACCAAAAAATTAAAATGATCTGGATTATCTGGTTCATTAAGGTGGCAGAACCAGAAAATGATCCGGATCCTCAGCTGGTGTTGCGCGAAGACCAGTAACTAAATCATTTATTGTGTTCTAACTGTAAAAAAAAAATAAAAAAGACACTGAAGATTTCCCTATTCATAAGTGTTTGCTGGCACATGCTCAAACTGGTTTTTTGTTTTTTTCATTTCCTGTAAACTACACGGTGTTGCATAATAATCCCGAGCAGCTCTGATTGACAAGGAGCCAATTTAGAGACATTCATTCAGTAAATGAGTCTGACTCAACAGGAAGCAAGTTTCCAGAGAAATAACATGGATGTGCATGGGAAGGGGGGAAAAAAAGGGTTAAAGGCACAACAAGCTCAGCTGCAGCGTGCACCACCGGAGGGGTAAAGCCTATTAACACAGTCAGGTGACCTGAGTGCAGACTGATGGTCAGTGGACAGAGTGATGCAATCTCTGAATCTCTTCCTCCTCGCTGCAACTGGGTGTAAACATCATCACATGTTGGAGAGAGAAAGAACATGCCAAGAGCAAAATAAAAAAAAGTGGGAAAAAAGGAAAAGATGGCACAGATGGAGCGATTACCTGCAAAGCGTCCAGTTTTAAAGAAATCTAAAGACAAAATTAAGTTGAATCACAGAATGGTCACAAAGTAGTCGTGTGTGACAAATCAGTGGCTTCTCAGAAGACAGGAAAGCTGGGAAAGCTGGGAAGTCTACGCTGACCCTGACAGCCTGAACACAAAGAGTGAGCTTGTTGGAGCGCCAAGCTTTCTGCAGCAAACTCTCACTTAGAGCCACACAGAAAGGTTCTCACCCGATATCACTCATTAACTCACTCATTTAACCCACAAAGTGATGCTCATGCTGTTGGATATAATCAGGAACATGATCACTGCTCTGCACCCTTACAATGATGAGTTCCTTCCAGTGTACAAAGCTGCAGATCCTGACATTTGACGTTTCTATAGAAGGTCTGATTAAAAATGTAAATTCCCCATGCGCATTTGTGCATCATCCCCTTTAAATTTCAAATGATTTAAAATATTTCTGCTCAGGTTGTGCACTTGTTGTCGGGGCTATGGAAGACCAGGCTGGCACCTGCTTTCTCTGCCGAAAAAAAAACTCCATTTATCAAGCAGCAACAAAAACTGAAGGCAGCCGCTTGGCTATGCGCTTGGAGCGCGTAAAACCAACCAGGCTGCAGAGCTTTGGTTCACCCCACGGAGACAAACAAAAACCATGATCACATCCTGGTGCTTAAGTGGCACAAAGGAAGATGCAAACTCCAGTAAAAGTTGTTGTTTTTTATGTTCTGTTTGCACTCACCGTCAAGTCCGGGCAGAGTCGCCGGGAGGCAGTTCCCGTAGAGCAGACAGCAGAAGACCGGGACCAGAACCAGCACCACACCGCCGGGACTCATCCTGTCGTCGGCACCGTCCCCAAAGCCGCTGGAGATCTGGTTTCTGCACCAACAGCTGCGATGCGTCCCGATCCTCCTGGTCCGGGTTTGCGCAAGGTTATCCGAACTGGACACGGCTCGCGGGCCGGCACAAGAACGAACAAGTTGATCTGGTCACGTTTAAATATTTTTTTCACAAAAATAAATAAATAAACGCGTTTTGTTTTGTTGTTTTCCTACAGGTTAGTGTTTCCCCCGAGCTGCCATCCACACAAAGCGCACAGAGGAGCTGGGTGCATTTACTACTAAGAGAAATTCGGGATGGGTTTGTTAGAATTGTGGTGCGTTCAGGGCACCAGCCTGTAAGTTAAAGCCGCACTGGCTGCCGTGCAGGAATAACGTCCTCTGTCCCGGGTTGGTAATCCGTGCAGCCTCGCTGTTTCCTCCGGTCACTCTGTCGCTGAGCCTGCCCCGCAACAAGAACCAAACCTTCCTCCTTCCTCCTCCTCCTCTTCTTCTTCTTCTTCTCTTTTCTTTAATGTGTCGGAGTTAATTCAAACAGGAAAATCATGTTGTAGGTTCGTCTTGGTTGACGAGCGAGCGCGCGGTGTTGACGGAACTCGCGAGGAGGATGTGCTGCTGTTCTGTTTCCGAGGCGGTGTGTGTGCGCGTGTGTGTGTGTGTGCGTGCGTGTGTGTGTGTGTTTAAGGTCGGGCGCCCCGCCCTCTCTGGGAGCTCGGCGGGAGGGATTCCAGGTAAAACAATGATGTCACGGGCAGCAGGTGCACGCGCTATAACCTATTTGTCTTCAGAAAGCATGGTGATATAAAGTTCCAGTTTAACTTGTCTGACTTTTAACTCTTTCATAAATTTATATATATATATTAGTAGCTAATAAATAATAAAGTAATAGGACGTAAAATTGAAAGGGTTCCAATGCAGCTCGTGCTCAAAACTCCAACAGAAACTACGCAATATTCTAAGAAATAATACCTGCATTTTGTTGTATGAACTGTATAAGAAGTGTGAAGAGAAGCAAGATAAAGTTAAAGCTGCTGCCAGTGGCTTCATTATGGTCACCATGGTAACCACATGCATGCAAACTATAATAGTAGTACAATAATATGATTTTGAAATATTTCTGATTTCACATGTTTGTCATCTGTGATAAAAATTTAAAAAACATTAAACAGGCATTGTTCTTTACCAAAACTATATGGTATAAATTGCAATGAATTTGCAAAATCAGCATAGTCATGTTTTGTTGCCAACAATTACGAGTCGTTTGTTTACATTTGAGCACTGAGGAGAGTAGAGAGTGTTGAAGCAAAATTTGGGGGCTAAGATCAGATGAAATGAGCTGTGCAGAGATATACTAAACTGCTACTTACTAGTTTTTGCTGTAAACAAAGGCAAGGCAAGGAAAACTTGTTTTATAACACAATTGTTACAAAAACCCTGATCAGTTTGAGCTACATTAACCCCCAAATATTCAAATAACGATTTAAAAATTGTGTTAGAAGTCTAAAATTCACATCAAAAACATTGAAAAACTGCCTATTTTGACAACCATTATGGCTTTTATACAGAAACAAACTAAAAATTAGGCTTTAAACAAACAGTTGCTGTGTTAAAACTGTAAATTCAAGCCTACCATGGCTCATAAGATCTACCCAGACCGTAATATCTAAAATAAAGATAATTATACATGTATTTATTTATTTAAAATCTCTAATAAAACAGCAGTTTCACAAATAGGTGGTTGAAAAAACCCTTTTCAAGCAGGCTTTTAGTCTTTAATTTAATTAATTGTGCACCAGCTATTAGCTTCCTTACTTTCCCGCTTCACTTTTTTTTTTTCTCTCCCAGGAGGAGAACAGCCCGCTTTGCAAAGCTGAAAAACAGATTTCACGGGATGCGGGCGCAGACATGTATCCCATCATCTGAATAAAGGGAGGGGTCACCGAGGAGCCCAGATTAAAGGATTTGCTGAAGTGAAGTGGGTGAAGGAGGAGGAGAGCCGGGGTCAGAGGTCAGGTAACGATGTTCAAGAGAAGCCGAAGGGAGCTGAGGGGCGAGCGGCGCCATCTCTACTCGAGCCTGATTAACCTCAAGCTGTGCGTGTCCCATCTTTATGCAGCCAGTGACTTTTGAATGGCTAAACATGACTCTATGGAACAAAAGATGTCTTCATCAGGGACAAACAACCGCAGCCTTTGGAGCTCAGGGCGTTTACTAAAGAACCACCCATTACTTTTCGGGTGGAGAGCACATTTATCAATGTCATTGTTGATTTGTTTTTATCCAAGCTGTCCGTCACTTTTGATGATTGCATATATGGGGTGTGATAATTACTAAGCTTGGCTGCTGCCCCCTACTGGGCAGGTGAAGCAAAAACATATTTAAACCTCTATTTTGTAGATTTAACAGCAAGTAATAGATGTGGAATTCAGAACAATTGTTTCTTCTGGATCTTTATTAATTAAATCAGAAAAATCTAACTCCAAATGGAGACGCACTGATTGTATCAGACTGATTGAACCCTTCTAATCAGTCTGCACAAAATGAATCAGTTCAAAACACAAAATTTGCATAAATCCAGTGGTAAAAATTGGCATAAATTACCAACAAGCGCCAATCAGAGACTGACATAGTCTTAAAGGGATTGTCACGGCTGCTTATCTGTCCCCAAACATTAATATTCAGTACCTGATGTAAAGAGTCTGCAATCCGTGACCCTGCACTCCTTTAGTTGATGTCTGTGTCGGTGTGTGTGGCTGCTTATGACACTTGTCTGTAAATCCGTGTTAGGATATACATGCATGGCTGAGTTCGTGTCACCAAAGACCAGACGCTGGAGCAGGTTTTTATGGGTCGGCATGAGTGTGCATGCCTGTGACTAATGGTTGAGAGCCACTGGTTGAAGCTGGAGGGAGAATATCGGGGATAGAAAGAAGATGAGGACTGACTGGTGACCACCTCCTCCAGTAAATGTAATTATTTGACTCTGAATCAGTCGGGGAGACGCTCCTCGATCAGACACACACATGACAGTGACCTTGTCCTTGGATTCAGACACAAACTGTTCTTTGTTCTACAAAATGAAATAATTCTGTTAAAAATCAAGTAAATCTGTGTCTGATCTGCTGTTTTTGTAGGTAATCACTGTGGTATTTGATTTTTGCAGTCACAGCTTTTGCAAGATGGTCACAAAAGTGAAGAGCCTTCTGCCTCATGGACTCACACACAAACAGAAAAATTTCATTAAGCTAAAAGCTTTCATTTTCCTAATAAAACCCATGATAGAAGCACTGTCTGTATTAATACAGACATGTTGCAAATTAAACATATTCTGCTCCTTTTGTGTCTGCCTTCTACATGCAAAAATCTGTTTGAATTTTAAAAAATGAGTTGTGTAGATTTTAAAAACTTCTTTGCCTGTACATATCCTCTAGCTAATTTCCAACTGCTGTCTTCTATGGCACACAAAATACATAAATAACACAGACACAAATCAAAACCAACAAACATAAATGCAGTGTTAAAACAACAAAATCAATAAAGCACAAATAAAAACTAAGAATAATAAAAGTAATGGTAAATTAAATTATTAATCTTCAAATCATCCCATCTATAAAATGAAGTAATACAAAAGTTTGTACAAAAAGAATAAGAAGAAACAGTTTATGTTCTTGATTGAACATGCACAACATTTTTTAATCTTTATTTTCCATATTTGGCTAGATTCATGCTTGTCCTGTTACCTTTACACAGACATGTGCTCAAAATAATAAATAATTATATAGAGAGAAAAAAAATGAAGTTAATAAACCAATAATGAGAATCACTAACTATGCACAGAAGGTCCTTCCTTCGTGTATGATGCATCGTTAGTTTTCAAGTTAACTCCATTTTAGGTTTTGTTGGAATTTCTGCGTTCTTGACTAGATTTTGTCCGTCCATCCATTTTCTTCCACTTATCCATGATTAGGCACCAGGAGCAACAGGTCCAAGATGGAGACCCAGATGTACCTCTCCACAGTGATGTTCTCCAGCTTCTACTGGGGAATCCCATCATGTTCCCAGACCAAAGAGGATATACAGAGTAACCCCTTATGCGTCTTCCCCGGGTCTTTTCCCAGTGGGACATGCCTGGAAACCAGGCAGGAAGCATCCGAATTGGATGCCCAAACCAACTCAGCTGACTCCTTTTGATGCTGATGAGCAGCACTTTATCATCAAGGCTGAGGCCGGCCACCCTTCAGATGAAGCTCATTTCACCTGTTTGTTTCCGGGTTCTTGTTCTTTTGGTCATCATCCATGCCTTATTATCATGGGTGAAGGCTGAAATGTAGGTGGACCAGTTAATTGAGAGCTTTGCTTTTAGGCTCAACTCCTTCTTCACTATGACACTCTGGAGAAATGCCTTCATTACTATAGATAAAGCCCAAGTCCACTCCATCCTCAGGAGCAAGACTCAGACAAAGATAAAAATATCAGTTGAAAAACATTTACTGGTCAAAATGAGCCCTAACTTCATGTCTTCCCACCACTGTCTCTGTCTGGATTTGTTGTTGGTGGGTCTCAAGGATGCAAACTTACACAAGGACTCGATGAGAAGGAAAGTTTTACAACATTTAAAAAAAAAAAGGCTGTCGAGGCAGCAAGTAAATACAAAATGAACTGAATTAGGAAAACAAAGAGCTGACATGGCAGCTAAAGCAGTAAGAAACAAGGTGCACACAAAGAATGAAGCAGGGAACACACCAGTTTGGAATGAAGGCCAGGAGTGTAAGCACTGAAGGAGATGAGGACAAATGGAAGCAGCTGAGACTAATGGGAAAGAGGAAGAGGTGTGAGATGAAGGGTGGAGCAGAACTGACTGAGGGGAAGCGATAGTAACACTAGAAGACACTGGGGAAGTGTAACTGAATATACAATCACCGGGACAAAACACAAACCAAGATATATTCAAAAGAAAACACAGGACACATGAAGACAAAGCAAACTGAATAAATAATGGAAAAAAAGAACAAAACCACGATTAATAATCAAAAAAACCTCTCAGGTCTCTCCTGTGGCGTCCCTGCACATACTGTCTTCCTCTCCCTCCTTCCATCCAAACCTAACTACAGCGTGAAGAAAAGGTCCAAACACACACTGTAGAAACAGGATGCTGTAAGTGTGCATTTCAACCCGAATGTCTGTCTCAACAGGATTACAAGACAAGTGTGTGTGGGGTCAATCCGTACCCTACATACTATGCCGTGTTTGTGTCACAGCTGGCTGGTTGCCAACTGATTTACCCCCCATCCCTCACCTCGACCGTGGAGGAAATGGAACAAACGGCTCAAAAACCTTTCTCTCTAATCCCCCAACAATGGATTCTGCTGAGGTTTTTTTGATGGGGGCGGAGATGGAAGGGATTCAAGCAGTTGGCCTGAACCACACTGAGCCCAGGTAAGCCCAGAGATTTTTGATCAGCGTTCCAGTGAAAACATTTGAGGAAATTTCATTCCACCCAACTGGTTCAAGTGATCAAGAATTGAAAAATATTATTAGTATCGTTCGTTTTAAAAAGTAAATTATATATATGCCACTAGATCTACATAAGAAAGCAGTATGTACTCCCTTGCATGTACACATAGTTAGATAAAGGCTATAATACAAACAATGATAAATCAATGAGCTTTTTATTATGGGGGAAGGTAGTTCAGTGGAAGAGCATGTGCTCTGCATGTTTAAGATCCTGGGTTCATTCCCCATCGACTCCACCTCTTGGTATTTGTAATAATGCCAAAAATGCAAGAAACACTGCTTTGTACTTGAAACAAAAGCCTTTAGCCTGAAATAAGATGGCATAAAAATGAAAAAAAAGGCTTAAATGGCAAGAGTATATGAGATTTGCCTCTTATTTCTTATGAAATAAGAGGCAAATCAATAGTGACATTAGGATAACAGACATTGTAATGTTTTGTGACACTTTACCATTACACTCAGAAAATTAATCTCAACATACTTTTAATTCTGTCTCAGAATCCCTAAAATTTGTTATACGTATCTCAAATATCTGTCAAATTAAACAAGTGAAACCAAAGGCTTCTTCCTTCAGAGGTAAAATCTTCAGCATTCCCAAGTTGGAATATAAATCGGTCTACTTGGGTTTTCACTTGTTTCGGTGTCCCATGAACACAAAATGTTTGATGCATCCAAGAAAAAAGCAAATTTCCCATTTATAGACTTTCCCTGCTGCAACAGCTGCACTTCTTGAGGTGTTGCAACACAATGCTTGGTCGCAGAAATAAAGCTGCTCTGAATCTTTACTTTCTCGTGGAGGCTTCCAGCATTATTCAAACTGTTAAAATCAGAGAAACAATCAGCACTTGTCTGCACTCTGTTGTGTTGTTTCGTCATAGGGGGGGAAGCGTGTGTGCTATCGGTCTCCGTGCTGTGAATTAAATATAGTAAAGCAATGCAAGCAATGAATTATTTAGGTAGCATAGAAGAATACAACACAAACACGCTCTGGTCATGTATGAAAACACACATGTTCCACATCCTGTTGATGTTCCACTCAAATAAATGGACGGGTCTGGGAAATAGACCTTTATCTGAAATATAAATATTAGACTTGTCTGTCATTGAGCTACAACTTACTCTGTAACACACACACAGAGGTCAGAGGTCACACAGATTGAATAGAACCAAATCTAATCAGCTGATGGAGCGATTTCCTAACAGAGGTCACCAACCCAGTCTGAAATCAGTAGGGTCACAGTGGGGTAATAGTGCTTTGTGTTTTGCATTTATTTATTTATGTGCATTGTTAAAAAGCAGCTTTAACATGTCACAAGGGCAAACCTCAATTATTTATGTTTTTATTTCCTTAGCAAACACAAAAATGGCTACAACCCGGTCAAACTGACAGATATTGAGCTGAAATTTGATGTGGTAGTAGCTGAGAGTCACCCTAACACATAATCGAAGGGGCTAACAGATCGCATGCTTGTTTTCTAATCTTTTAATATAAGTTATTCCACTTTTGTTTAGCTTCCACAAACCCAACATCAACATCACATATTTATAAGAAGAAAGAAACGTGTTACCAGTAATTAAAGATCATGAGCCTTCTTTATCTCAAACAAAAGTAAAAAGCAATTAGCCAGAGCTGCTCCAACCTAAATCTTTGCATTGTGGCAGACGGATTTTACAGCAGATGGTGCCATCAATTATTGAGCCTGTGATGATAAGTCTGCCCTCAATCAGATTAAATAGATTATGGCAACATGAACCAGAATCTGTGACTTAAATCAGCTCTCAGATCTATCTATCTATCTATCTATCTATCTATCTATCTATCTATCTATCTATCTATCTATCTATCTATCTATCTATCTATGTGTTTAATATATGCAGTATTTAAATGTGACCTAAATACAATATGTGTTGACTTCTCCGAATGTTATCCGACTGTATACCACGATGATGGAGTGTCTGCCTCTCAAACCAGTGCATGTTTCCCTTTAATCCTGTCAACCCACTCCGAGTGTGTGAAGAAGCTGAGAGAGCAGGAGAGAGCGAGCCTGCGGCAACTTCGACATTGTAGCCCCTCCACCCTGCTGAGATCTAATTGAAGAAACAAGTGCTCGGTACAAAGTGAAGCCCCACAGCTCACTGGGATGTTAATACTTGACTAGTGTGGAAAAAAAAAAAAAAAATCTCGACAAAGACTCGTGGTGATCCGCAGCGTATAAATGTGAGGAGCAGGATTTTGAATGTGGGGGTGTAGAGGAAGAGGAGTCACATTTAAAAGCCGGCTTACGTTATGTTTGATTCACAGCTGGCTACGTGGTGAATCATCAGATCTACATGTGTGGCCTGCAAGACGAAAAATATGTCAGCAAATTTTAAAAAAACAACAAAAAAACACGTTTGGTTTTATTCTCTTTGATTAAGTTCGAGTACCCAGTAATGAAAGATAAAAAGCTGGGGGTGGCTAGTTTGAATATTCCCATATTAGAGTTGGTTAGCTGAATATGCTCCAGGCCTGCCAGTCTCAAAGATTTCATTGTTCGAGGGACAAGAAAGCCTTGGTTGTACTGGTGTCAGACCACTAAAGCTGCAAAGAAGCCCATCTTTAGTACTGATTCTATATTCTGCACAAAACAAGAAGCATCTCTCAAATTCAGGTCTTTAGAAGTGTAGAAAGATTATGAACAAATAATACGTTCCAAGTCAGAAAAATCAACTGGAATCAAATGTCTGAGATTCCTGACCGACCCGAACTCAAAGTCCAATCTGGCTGATTCGCTCAAGTCGTGGTACCTAACTCTTGATGGTCAGTTTGTATCTTAGGTAGGTAGGTAGGTACATTTATTTATATAGCACTTTTCAGCACGAGGTGACTCAAAGTGCTTTACAACACAAGAACAAAATTACAGACAGCGTTACAGAACATGACAAGATAACTAAGCTAAAACAAAATTACAGTCAGGTACAAGATACAATGATAACTAATTGTCTAAATAAGCTAAGCTAAACTAAACAGATCTAAGCATGA
>NC_051436.1:5164513-5175156 GCF_001649575.2 Kryptolebias marmoratus
ATCCACTGTATATCCAGCGAGACATATCCCGAGACTGGACTCTCCTTCACCCAGTCGAGGAAATTGTATCAATTGCGTTGAGAAACCAGCTGATCAGATCCATATTCCTTAAATTTTTGGAAAATATGTAAAAAGAGGCTTCGAAAAAGGAAAGCCAGGGGGGGGCACCAGGAGACAGAGAGAAAAGAAACACGTCCGCCTTCCACCAGGAGCAGCAAAAAAAAAAAAAAAAAAAAAATCTTAGTAGTACACATAGTACTTGCCAACCTCTACTAGTGAAATATCAGCTGTTTGTCTCAATGCACAGAATAAATCCACTGTTATCGACTTGCTACTGTTGTTAATAGTAGTTAGCATCGTCTTTTATAAAAGGACCCAACAAGGATGCAACATAATTTTCCAGGACCTGATATATTTTAGATTTAGAAATGATCCATTTAATATTGAAAATCAGCCTGTGGCATTAGGTATTAGAGGTAGAAACGCCTTAGAAAGGTATCTAAGGGGAGAAATGAGCTTCCTATTAGGATAAATAGATTTAAAGAAAAAAGTGCAAAGTCCAAAAGCACCAGGACTGATGTGGATCAGTAATAGATTAAATGCTTTGCATGTATAACACTGAGTTCAATCCTCAGCATCTCCACTTGCAAAACGAAAACTTTTCCATGCCTCTTTACGTACCACGATACTTTCAGCATGCCTCAAATAACAAGATTCATCATAAATCCTTAAACTTCCAGCTTGATGAAGTTAAGGCCACAAAGATGAGGGATAATGCAACTTTAGCTGAACATTTCATTTAATGACAACTTTATTATGAAGCCGACCGTGGAGTATCTTGAAATATGGGTTTTTGTCAAATTCTTATTTTATTTTGTGTACTTATCTGTAAAATGCTTTAATTTAAGCAAAATCATTCATTAAATAAGGATTTAAAGATGTGAATAGTGACATAAAGGATAGAAAAAGGCAGGAAGTGAGGGTGAAATCGAGTTAAGGGGATAGTTTGGTTGTTGACCCATTTTTTGTTGAAAGGAAGGAAGTGTGGAAGTGAGGAGACCTTCAAGAGGAACAAATCAATCCAGATTGGCGTCTGCTCACATTACAGGCGCTCTATAATTTGAACATTTTTCTAACTAAAAAAAAATAAATGAACGAGTTAACAGGAGGGGGAGTGTGAGACAAGAGGACAGGAGGGAGGAGAAGGAGAGTGACATCTGTTCCTCCCAAGCATCTGCTGACTGATTAGCTGAGGAGGAGGGAGGAAGATGGAAGAGGGGGGGGACCGACACTGGAGACGACCAGAGAGAAAATGACATGAGAATGTCAACACTTTTCAGGAGGATTGAAATAAATCTGTGCAGAGAAAATAAATCATATATTCTTTGAATACTGTATGAGATCAGGGAATATATTACTGAATAATGAGCCCGTTTTAGGGAACAAGTTCATCTCTTATAAGGGCAGGAAGGGCATGCTTCACCCTGGCTAACTTTTCTTCTGCTGAATGTGAGCTTTTATAGAAGTGAAAAAAAAGATAACAGTTATCAAAATGCCCAAAACTGTACATCATGAAAAACACAACTTATTAGGTTTGTTAAAAACGTTTTGAAAAGTTTGCATTTGTTATCATGAGCTATATAAAATGATGCAATTTGAAAGCATTCACTCCAGTACTTTTTTAGATTTATTAATATGCAGTTTTAAAATGTGGGTCTGTAATAAATGTACACAAAGCACTCGGCTGAATCCTCCAAAATGCCACGTAGAAGTTTAAATCGCCTGACTGACCTACATTACTGTAGTCTGTGTAGGTGAACAAATATGGCAGAATTGGACAAGCGTAGAATCTCAGAGGAGACATTTAGGTGAAATAATAGGAGTGAATCTGCTGATTAACACAAAAGAAAAGAGAAAGATCGAGTGAGACAACTGTCAAGAATAAAAACCAGGGATCATGCAGGGCGGCGGGTAAAAAAAAAAACGTGGCTTTTCTTCTAGACCGCTAGATTCTCCATGTCAAAGTTTTTCAACTCTCGTCTAACGCTGACACACTTTACTCATCAAATCAGAACCTAAACAGGTGCCAACACATCCAAATTGTCTGACTTCTCGTTCCCAAACAGCTCTTCTTGGTCTGTTTTCAGTCACTTCGGCTGTTTTCGTAGCTAAACATCTGGCATCTGATCACAAATTTTGCTTACAATGTTTGATTTAAGGACACAATAACCATAAATACGAGAGAAATATTGTTTCTTACTTAATGAATTTGAACTTTTGAATAAGATTTTTTTTTGACTTTGCAGTGATTTTAACAACCGAGCTGGAAGACCTAAATCTAAACCATGTCTCCGTCGCCACCTGCTCTTGCATTAATCTCAAAATAAGTATGTTCACTGTTTTTTGGGGACGGTGTCAGATGAAATTCAGTCTTTTCTGTTTCCCCTGTCTAAACAGGTAGTTTCTTAGGAGTAAATTTTATGTGACAGGCTTGTTTACCTGTGTCACCTCCTGGGTAAAAAAAAAAACGCCGGGAATTCAGCTGTGTTCAAAAGAAGTGTTGGGAAAACAGCCCCCAAAAATTCTCAGTAGATGTCAGAAAGTATTACATCAGTTTATGCAGACACCCAGAGATTTAAACACCTCTGTCAAACAGTATTTCTCACAGTGTGTAAAAGAGGCTGGCGCAGGGAAACTTTTAGTCTAGTTTGACTACTCGAAATGTTACAGAGTAACCGAGCACATAACTTGATGTGATGAGCTTGACCATTTTTCCAACTCTAAATTGGTTGTCATAAGTTTACTTTCAAATTATTTCCCTTTTAATTTTTACTCTAATTCTTAGTGAGAAAGGTAAAGAATAAAAAAAGGACAAAACCTTTTGTTAAAGAAGAAATTGGCTGATATCAAGCAGGAGTCATCTTTTGTTATACAGCTGAAGGTCATAGTTATAATAATTCCTGCTGTTTGAGTGTGTTTGAGGACTGTAAAAGTTCAAATCCACTAAAGCAGCAGGAATAAAATGTGGATCAAGTATAAATCTGTGGCAGCAAAATCAGAACTTTAAGTTTATTTAAACCCAGACAAATTCAGACCACTGGCTGGTTCTCAGTTCCTCAGAACAATGACACCCCTCAAGTCAACATTTATCATGTTAGCAGCATTCATGAGATGAATAATATTACCATAATAAGTCAAAAACACATTGAGAAATCCTGTAAATGTGGGATGGACCTCCAACAGCATCTTACTGTGCTCTGAATTCTTAAAAATGGGAGTGCCGGTTTATTTTCTTACAAAGTAACGCAACAAAGTAGTTTCAACAAACTTTGGAAAATCATGAAATGAGAAACAGAATCACGTCTTTCTCCAATATGGCCCCCAAACAATAGAAAAATAACATTTATTTGTAGAAAGTTCAGAGGCAAGTACGATGTGGGCAATGAAATACGATGCACAGCCATACAGTTTTGCAAGCCGTGAACATGAAAATAGACTTTGATTTCGAAAAATTGGTCATGCAAAATGCCAAAGCACAACTTATTGGCTGCTTGGTGGCAAACACTCAGAATTCAGTGAGGCTGCAATGGAAAATTGAGCTATTTTCTTGCAATTTTGACTCTCCAGCAGTCGCAGCCTAGTGAGATACTGAGTTTAAGGAAAACAATGCTATTTATATTGCATTAAAATACATCAAACTTTGTATTACAGTAGTTGCTGTGAAAATAAAATGTTTTTAACCAAGAAAGTATTTACACTCGTGAGTCTTTTTGCAAGCACAGATCATATCACTTCATTTGAAGTGTGCTCCTGAAAAAAATCTGTTTGAAGGATGAAATAACCCCCCTTCTGTGTGACCAAAATAGTTAGAACACTCCCAGCCTTTGGCAAGAATATGCTGAAGGTACAGGTAACCTAAGTGGAGATAAAAACATGCAATAAAAATAAATAAGGTGATCAGTATACACTCTTTATGTTGGAATAGAAGTGTATTTTCGCTTCCATTGATTTGTAACCTTTTATTTGTCCTGATCATCACAGTCCTTCAAACAATAAAGGATCCCTTTGTCTTTTTATTTTATCTGGTACCATTCAAACCCACTCACTCTTGTGTATTTCTCGCTGTGTCCTCCTCGCTTCCTCCGTCTCTTTTGCTCCCAAGCTGCTTCTCTGAGCTCCTCCAACTCCCCCGAAGACTGGCACACGCGGAAGTCAGCTTTTGGGGGATGGGTTGATGGCGGTGCTGATGGGGGGATGGAGGGAAGGGTGTGAAGAGCAGTGTTATACCAGAATGTCAACACCCACACACACACACGTGCATATTAATCTACACACACACACACAGGAGAAACCAGCGCTGCCATCACCAAACCCACCACCGCAGACGCCAAGTCCGACACACAACTGCTGCCAGACTTTCCACACAAACCCCCCCTCCAAGGCCCCTTCATGGTTTAATTGGTGTAATTATATTTGCATACGGCTGTCCTGTTTCAGCGCACACACTCACACACACACACACACCCCTGACAAGTTTTAATAGGCTGAGTAATTGAATATGGTTGTCTCAGTGGTGCCCTTGAGGGCCTATCTGTATACATTGTGAAGGGTCGCGAGCTTTACGTTTCCTTAGAGAAATAATACCACAATTACCGTCAGCTAAACTCTCGGTTATAAACTGCGAAGGTTAATTGACTTGATAATTTGATTGAAGCATTTAGTCACATTTTACAGCTCAACAAGAAAAATTCAACCAAAAAATAATAATTTTTATGATAATCTGGAGGTGAAAACAAATTATAGCAAAAGTGTTTGATCAATTTAAAGATTTAAAATCAAATGTTTTGCAGATATTTGTGCATAAAACTACTGTTGAAGACAAATGTTGTTTGATACATATTAGAAATAGAAGTAAACTTGATTTTTTAAAGTGCAATCTTTCTTCATTGCAATGTATATTTGGTTAAAGCTTAATACATAATCACAAATATGTGACTTTTTTATGTTCTTAACGAGCCTCAGTGACAACAACATTATTATTCAAACAATGAAGCTAGAGAAACTTGGTAATACCATTTAGTAGAAGATACTTTTGGTTGCTTCCTCGTTGGTTTATTATATTTCCTTTTGTAAAGTGTGTTTACAATTTATATAGCAGAAAGAATCACACCAAACTTCTTAAAATTAACTGAAAATCTTCACTCACATGTTCATATTGGCTCGAAAGGTGTTGAGGACAATTTCAGTCCTATATTTGCCACTAAACATGAACTCAAATCAACAAAATACTGAGTTGGCCAGTTCAATACATCTTCCAGATTAAATGTTATCTAATAAGCACCGTATTTCTTCTGTTTACCATGGCATTATCAAGACAATGCCAGAGTAAAATACTTCCCTTTATGGTTAAAGGATCTCAAGAACTCTTTTCAGAAGACAACGCCCCCATGACATAAAAAAACAGCAAGAATGTGGATGGTCTTTGCAGGGTCTTGGAGTTTTATTATTGTACTGACAGTAAATGTGGGTCTATAGTGGAACGTAGGGGTGGAAATGTTATTCACAAGTGGAAAATGCTTAAGACAGGTGCAAATCTACCCAAAGCTGGACAAGTCCCCCCAAGGTCAGAGTGTGCAATATTCAGAGAATAAAAAACCTAAGAGCTTCATCTCAGACTCTACATGCCTTCATGAGCAAGTTAAAAATGAAAGTTCATGAAAGGATAATTAGATAAAACCTGAACAAGAATGACTTGTTGGAAATGGCCACTAGGAGAAAGACTTTTCTCTCTAAAAGAAAGAAAAAACAATTTAGGTTTGCAAAGTTGCATCTCAACGTGCCACAAGACTTCTGGAATAATGTCCTTTGGACAGAACTAAAGCAGAGATGTTTGGCTATAATGCACAGAAAACCAAACAAAGTGTATCACCCCAACTGTCAAGCATGATGATGGAGAGGTGGTGACAGTGTGGACTGGTCACATTGACCTCATGCAGAGGCTAAAACCAACACCACAACAGCAGAGCTCCAAGTAAGTCATTGCAACGCTCTCACATGCAACAACCAGTTTATGTGCCATTAAGCATTGCTCCATGCTCAGCCACTGCTCTACCACAACAGAGCACCTCAGGGGTGCAGACATTAGCAGGTGAAACATTTTTGGCGGGTACAAAGCGTCATGATTGTCTTAACACTGAACAAGATTTTCCAAAATTTGGCGCAGTCCAGTTATGTATAATAGACCGAAGGGAGTGAAGCAGTGATGTCATCCTGTGCCTTAAAGACAATGAGGCAACAATGTTGATTTTATTTCTAATTTGCAGCCAATATCAATTTCTTTCAACCCCATGTAATCAATATTACATTCTAATGCTCTTTTTTTCATAATGCAAATATGGAGAACAGAACCCCCAACGTTCCAGAGAGGTGACCACCCTACCACTGCACAGCTTCAGAAGACTTGGACGAAAATATCATGTTATTATAATTCTTGCTAAATTATATTTCTATAATAATTTCTTATGGTATAGAACAGCAGTAAAAACTTTTTTGCATATATTTTATATTTGCTGTGACATACCTTTAGGATGTTGTTCAAAAATATAATTTAGTTTAAATTCTAATGTAATATTTAGGTCTCTTGCACATCAAGGTGATATGAAATAATCTTCGGTTTCCAGCTCTAATGATCAGAATACAAAGCTACTGTACGTTTTAGGCTTTTTGTCTTTATTCGCTGGTTTTTATTTATTTATTCTGGTTTTATTAGTCATGCCATCCTCCCCCCCTTCTCTTCTTATTTCATTTATGAACTCGCCTCACCTATACTATCCATCTCTCCCCTCCTCCTCCTGATTTTCCACATTCACACCAAACGCCTCGCCTGAAATTGAAATCGGATTTTCCTTCTCTCCATTTCCATCTATTCCCTCCTCTCGCTCTCTCTCTCGCTCTCTCTCTCGTCGATGTGGAAAAAGCATATCTGGGTCTTTTGTTCATCCACCCGCTCATGTGGCCTCCTCCGGTTGCTGTGGCAACCGGGTGTACACATACTGGTGCTCCGGGAGAGAGATGGAGGAGAGAATGGGATTCAGAAAGATGAGAACCAAGAGGGATAGATGGAGATGGAGTCAGGAGAGGTTTAATCAGAAGGAATAAGAGACAGAATGATAGAAGAAGAAAATGAAAGGCATTAAAAAGGGTTACAAATATTCATCTTTTTCCTGTAACTGCAATAAGAGTATTTTTTAATTATTTATTGAAAAAACAAAAACAATTTTGCAAATAACAATGCTGTTACTTGGTATTATTTATTTTTTAACAAATTCTTTTGCATAATCTTTTTTTTTTACTACAACTGAGTTGTAATTTATTCCTACTTTCCGGGAAATTTATAACAATTACCTCTACTTCAAGTGTTTAATAAATGTGACTAAATTTACATTTAAAAATCTGCAAGGCAAATTGAAACCCCTTGTTTAAAGCGCACAAATTATGCTGCAATCAGTTTGTTTAGTTCTTTTAGTTGAAACCGGAGGAGACAGAAACAGATCTGTATTTTATTCTTTATTCATTCATCTGGCGTCTTTATTTTTGTGTTTTATTCCCAAGTTTCTATAATTCTTTTAACATTTATTAACACTCAGGAAATCCTATTTATCATAGATGCTAATTCATAAAGGAGGACAGGAAGTGACAGTACATCAGAGAGGAGAGAATCAAAGGAAGGAAATAAAGACACAACAATAAAAAAAAGAAACAACAAATACCAGCATCCACGTCCCAGTATCATCATCCTCCACCCAGTTGTCTCTGTTTGTTGTATCAGAAATCCTGCAGGAATCCAAACCCTGCAGACAAGTCGCCATCTGCCATCCTGGCTCCGGTCCAGCGCCGCTCTGTAGAGCCAAGATGGAGCGCGGTCAAACACATTCAGGAAAAGTGCCTCCAAAATCAGTCAAACAAGGCATGTTTTATTACATGGTAAGACATATAGATGGCGAGGAGCGCAGCTAAAAGCAGGCTAACGGCTATACGGGTTTATCCAGAGGGGAAAATCAACTCGTTACCGCATGTTGAAGCTTGTCAGAAGCTGGTTTAAGGGCAAATTCGCCCGTTTGACAGTGAAAACAACAAAATTCAAGAAAGATAAAAAGTTCATGATTTTCAGCTATTGCAAGCACATAATCTGTATCTGTGTCTAAAATCAGTAAAATAATCAATTTAAGATAAAATAGAATATTCATTTTTTTAAGAATATTGTTTTTGTATTTTCATGGATTTGCTATTATTTATGTTCATATTTTAGATGTTTTTAATTAAATTACACAATATGATTACTTTTCTATAGAAGCATTTGCATTAAAATAAATAACAATGATCTTCTAAAGTACACAACTAAGGTTTATACCAAACTTATCCATCTATCCATCCATGCATCCATGCATCCATCCATCCATCCATCCATCCATCCATCCATGCATCCATCCATCCATGCATCCATGCATCCATGCATCCATGCATCCATGCATCCATGCATCCATCCATCCATCCATCCATCCATCCATGCATCCATGCATCCATTCATTCATCCATCCATCCATCCATTCATTCATGCATCCATCCATCCATCTTCTATCTCTTATCTGTGGTCGGGGTCATAGAAGCAACAGGTCCAGGAGAGAACCCCAGACATCCCTCTCCCCAGTGACACTCTCCAGCTCCTCCTGAGGGATCCCAAGGTCTTCTCAGGCCAGAGAGGATGCATAGGGTACAGAGGTACCCTAACATGGTAGAGGGGTTGGGGTTCCCCCATTCCCCAGATAACATAGCCTCTAGGGAGGCCCCTGGAGCAAGGCATGGGGGGGAGGAGCTCACTGGCAGCTGAAAAAGAAACAGGACCAACCACCTGCAAGAAGGATCATTGCAGTCAGATGCCATAAAGTCTAATGTTGGAGCAGAATTTGAATAAACATCAGTCTCTGCTTACAGCTCATTTGAATTCTGTCAAATATGATGAAGTGCTGCTCTAACTTGAGCAGATCCTTTCCTGCTCTTTTAGAACGAGCAGCAGGCCGACAGTTCAGAGACGGGACATTTAGGACAATCACCGAAAAAGAAATCTGCTTAAGAAGGTGGGTCTTTTTATTTACCAATATTCATATTTCTTTACTTCATTTAAGACTGATACTACCTGTCCACACAGAGACAGTTTTTTTTAAATGATCATTTTATTTGTTGTTTCTAAAAAATATATCTTTGTATAACATTCTTGTAAAATAGTATATTTTTGAGCAAGAGTTGTTTTATTCGACCTAAAGACCTTCCTTTTCCTCACAACTTTTGTCAACCTTTGACAACTTTATTTCTTTTTTTACTCAGATCTACAATAAACACAGTCAATATGTTAAACACCTCGTCCACCAGTGACCAGCTGTTCTCCTACTGTTCAAAATCAGAAGTTGAAAGACTCATTATGTCTGGAATGATAGGAACAAAAACCATCTTCGTCCTCCCATTCTCCATCTTCATCCTCTACCTGGGTCATCAACAATGGCGGCGGCAGCGCTCCTTTAAAACGGCAAGTCACTCAGACATCTTTACCTACCACCTGGCTGTGATTGAGCTCTTCTGGGGCCTCGGTATCATCTGCTTCTTTTCCGGCAACTCCAATAATAACTTAGTAACACTGACTCTGGGGCTCTGTTGCATTTCCTTCACTTATTCTGGAGAGATGTTTTTTCACCTCCTGACCTGTGTGGAGCGTTACCTGGCTGTTGTTCACCCCGTCACCTACCTGTCGTTAAGAAACGCCCAAGGAGACAGGATCAGAAACATCAGCATCGGGTCTGTTTGGCTGCTCTGCTTAGGACTGGCTGTTTTTTATTTAGACGTATTCACCAAAAGAAATATGGTTCCAATGCACTTCGTTTTTCTTTTTTCTAATGTCATCGTCATAACTTTCTGCAGCGTCTCTGTCCTCTGTGCTCTGATCCGTCCAGGACCTGGGGACGGTGGCGGGGAAAAGGTCGACCAGCTGAAGCAGAGAGCGTTCCACACCACCTTAGCAATATCCAGCGTGCTGTGGTTGTGGTTTGTGCCGCTACTTATTTGTTATGCTCTGGGTATGTCATCTGTTCTGAGTGAAAGTGTAGAGTGTTTATTGACCATGAGCATCTCCGTGTTTAACCTGCCCACCTCTTTGGTGTCACCTCTGTTATATCTAAACAGGGCAGGAAAGCTACAGTGCAACTGGTGTAAGCCTGAGTGAAGGTAAAAAAAAAAAATTAAGTAAATAAGACCATTCTTTCTTTATTCAGTCCCTCCAGGATTTCGCGGGCATTTTTTGTGATTGTTGCGGGCTAAAATGCCTCATTTTACGGGGCATTTTCCTAAAAGTTGCGATTTTTTTTTTTTTACTAAAATCAATAAAAAACATTTCTTTTAATATATAAATTAAAAATACTTACTAGTTTTGTAAGATAATTCCCAACAAACATTGACATTCTCAAAAGGTGCTTTATTTGAGAACTTTGATAGCTTCTAAACTGACATTCATGACCATTTCTGGATTGTCCCTCGTCTGCAGCTCTCCTCACATGTTTTGCAGACACAAAGTGTTTGTCGATGCGTTTATGTTCCAT
>NC_051436.1:5175293-5193678 GCF_001649575.2 Kryptolebias marmoratus
AGGAAACTGGTTTGCTGAAATCTTTGTGGGCAAATGTGAAGCATTAGCGCACATTTTGGCTTCGGTCGCTGCTCCTGCACGCTCCCGGCATTCTGATGTTAACAGGAAGTGACGTCACGTGTCTTCTTCCTGAGTTATTTGGGGTTATTTTGTGTTCCACGCTACACAAACCCACAAAGAAGAGACTAGACCGCAGAAACGGTGGCGAATCACTTTAGAAACAATAAATATTGGGTTAAAGTTGCGGGAAAGTTGCAATGTTTTGGACAAAGTTGCAAAATGTTGCGATTTCGCAGGGTTCGCTTGATTTTGCGTTAATAGTTGCGATGTTGCTTGTCTTTCTGCGTCCTTTTCTACACTTAGTTTCTTTACAACCATTGTTTGTGCCACTGAACTGTGGGAACCATGGCTCTAACTCTGCTAATTATTCATAAATACCGATATAATAATACTGTATATATGAAGCACAAGAATGAGATGTTACAGAAGTGCTCCATGTACCTCAGACACTCTGATGGCATCACATGATATAAATAAAAATTGACATGTAAATTCTGTCAAATATGATAAACTGGGGAAATGAAGGACAGCCTCTTTCATTAAAGTATGTAAATAATTAAGTGCTTACAAATGCTTTAAACCAATAATACATCTTCCTGTGTGAAACTAAAATCCATGTTTTTGCAGCGTAACGCAGCAGAAATTGCTGGAACTTTAATGTTTCCTGCAGTCGGATCATTAAGTCTCATTCACGTCATGTGAAAAGGCCTGAAATCACAATTTCAGAAAGAGTGGTTTACAGTAGTAGGAGTTTCCATCTAGTTTGAATTATGCGAAAAAATAAACAAATAAGAAAGAAAACAGGACAGCCACAACTGTGACAAATGATCCTCTTGAAGGCCCTCGTTCAGGCTGACTGGGGATCAGTTTGTGAGCTCAGAAACGTGGAAAAAGGACAAGCAGAAAAAGTACCTGAAAAAGTGAGACTTCTAAGTTTTGATCAGTTATTGGTTTTGTTATGTCTTATTTTCTACAAAACCTGCTTTCTTTTCTTCTGATTTAAAGACAGAAGCAGTTGGAAGTGTAAAGGACAAATATTGCACGTGATTGAAGTGATCAATGTTATGAAAATAAGCGTATTTGTGAAGATAATATCAGGCTGAGAGAGTAATGTTGTGTTTTATTACTGCCTTAGAGATAACAGAAGAAAGACAAGAATTATTGTAGCTACTGTGAGATCTAAAACGGTCCGACAACGAGAACGCTTTTCTAATGATCATGTGTCAAAAATAAAGTTCTTATCTTTGAGTTTGTTGTTCAAACGTGAAAATGGCCTCAAAGGAAGTACATCTTGGATTACCAGATGTCACTGCTTGTCAAACTACAATTATACAGATTATCACAGATGACATTTGAAATGATTCGAATTTTCATACTTTCTTATTTTCTTGTGAGAAAATGGGTTGTAAAAACAGAAATTGTCTCTTTTTACGGCACAAAAACTTTATTTTATATATTTACTGGAAAAAAGAAGTTCTAAATTTTGTGTCGTTATGTGCACAGTTACACTTTTTTTTTTTAAAGTAATACATGTAGTTTTAGCGTGCCTGTATTTTTAATAGAACTGTTTATTTTTTTAATAAATATATAGTTTATTGGAAAAAAAACTTTTTTGTTCTTTTTTATCAATAATTCTTCCATGTATGATAGTGGTCAGTATCATAGACGACCACAGACAGGTGATCATGTAACTGCCTGTGTCTGTACATGTGTTTGTTTGTTTGTCTGTTAGCAAAATATCTCATGAACCACTGTACGGATCACCGGATGTATGACTACATCTGACTGGAGGTTGACCTATTACAAGATGGCCGCCGCAGCTGATTGTGCTGTCAATAAAAGAATCAATTTAAGATAAAAAAAGATGTATATTGTGCCGAGCTCGTCTTTTCTTTTTTAGCAGAAATGACAAAATCTATGTGAATTGAAATGTAGATTCAATAAACGACTCAAAAGGAGGACTGAAAATTGAAAACGAGTCTGATTTATGTGCTTTAAACCTCTCATGTTTAGGGAAACGAGACGGATTTAACACGTCATGACGTTTCTGTGGAAGGAGAGGATAAGTGAGCATGCACTGACTGGTTTTTAGGGTTGGTGGCAGCGTGAATGCATAGCTGGTGACCTGTAATCCGACTGGCTGAACTGGAAGCTGATAAAGGCGTGATGGGCAAACGCAGAAAGATACAGAGGAGATATCGCTATCAGAGCGATTAGACGAGTGAATATCCAGAACAGAAGAAAAAGTCATGACACGATACTCTGATCCCGCGCTAACGCAGACTTTCTGGCAGCTCTCCATCTCATATCTGTTCATTAGAATCATGCATTTTCTCTTTCCTCTGTATAAAAACATGACTGCATGCTCCAAGGCCGCCATAGAGACGTCTACCCTTTTATTTGGAAACCCCCATCAATGTTAAAAGCACAGAATTAACAAGTGTCTCTGGATTCAAATCATTTCAACAACAGAATACACCGACTGAAGAAAGTGTGGCTTTTGATCAGGGCTAAATAAAAAAAAGTTTCAGCTGAGCAAGTAAACAGCAGAAAGAGTCAAGGAGCCCTAAGGCAAGATCAAAATTGGAGAAATAAGAGGGGGGGAAAAAGAAAAAGGAAAATGAATATATTACACATGAAAGAACAAAAAGGGAATAAAATTTGAAGAATCAAAATGAGCAGATGTGACTTGGACAAGGTTGAACCTTTAGATGCACCTTGTGTGCTGCAATACAAGTATAAATTACGGTTGCTATGGTAACAAGCATGTTACTTAGTGGTTGTTAATCATTTATTTAGGCTATATAGCCTACCGTATTTATTTATTTATTCTTAATCCATGTCATTCATTATAATAGGCTCTGTGTTTGTGTCTCTTTCACATGTCGGTACAGTACAGAGACTGAAAACCTTCCTCGATTTGGGTCACCGTGTCTCATTAAGGGGTGTTCATTTCTTATGATGGCCACAGAAATCAATAGATTGTTGTATGGCAACCTATAATGTGTTGTTTAATCTGGATTGTGTTGTACAGCAGTTATTTTTGATCAAAAGCAAAAAGATAAAATCCCAGGTAAACAAACCCTCTCAATGATTCTGCAGAGTTTAGCACCCTGTCCTGTCCATCAAAATAACCTGGTTTTAAATTCATTAAAGCGACCTCATGTGGACTTTACAGAAGACATTAAGATGTCTTCAGTCCTGCTTGTCTGGTGTTCTGTCTACAAATACAGTCCACGTCTCTGCTTGGGCCTGTCCGTGTTTTTACCAGGTCAGAGGGATTACACATTATGTTTCTCCCATGTTCGGTGTCTTTTTAATTACGGATTACATGACACACATGGACATGTGCATCAGAGTAATCTCTGTAAACATCGTTCGTCTGACAAACGATGAAAGTCAGCATGTTGTTCTTGTGACTGACACTGATGCAGATTAATACCGAGCACATAATCGTCTTGACAATTTGTGCGCGAGTGGCTGCGCTAAAACCTCAATCCATTTCAAATTCGACAATATGTCAGAGTGACCATTGCTGTCGGTTGAGTGTGCGTCTGTAAACGTAAGTGTAAACATATGTAAAGATATGCTGCGCTGAAAACAACATGTGTGTGTGTGTGTGTGTGTGTGTGTGTGTGTGTGTGTGTGTGTGTGTTAGCATGTGCTCATAGTCTCAGCTGGTGTCATGTGGGCAAAGGTTCAGGGGGTACTATCCCTCAGAGAGGATTGTCACATTTAATAAAGATGTTGTTAATAACATGTGTGTGTGTGTGTCTCGGTGAGTAATCTATCATCTGCAGGATTAATGCCTGTGGACTGAGACTGAGATTAAATTTGCCAAGCTGGGGTTCATACAGTGGAAGGACAGATTAACATCAGTGTCGATGTGTGGTGTCCCGTCCCATTACTGGTGAAATGTTTACATAAAAGAGATAAAAAGAACTAAACATTTTACCTTTTAGAAATTATCCTCCAGTGTAAGAAAACGATTGAATTTTTCTTCTTTTTCAGCATTGTGTAATTACGTTTTAGCACAGCCAACCACCAAATTTCTGTACAACTCTATACATAATGTGGCCTAAAATATTGTAATAAAAAATGTTGTCCCTGAGACTAAGAAGAAGCACATTAAATGACCAAATTTAGTTGTTTATAATCATGTTAAAACTGAGTAAAAACTGCTCTAACTAAACACTTGTCATATAAATAAACTTATGAATTCCATCTTTGAACACCTCTTGTTTACATAAATATAGATGCTATAAAACTATAATTATAAATGCATTTTTATGTCAATATTTTACAAAACAAATCACAAAATTATTAATAATAACTTTTAGCAACAGTAAAATTCCACATGTTGGTGTTAAAGGGTTCACACCTAATGCACCCTACATCAGTGGTGTCCAATCCTGGTCCTGGAGGGCCACCATCCTGCATGTTTTAGATGTTTCTCTGCTTTAACTCACCTGATCTGAATAAATGAGTGATTAACGGGCTTCTGTAGAACTTGAAACAACTAAAACCTGCAGGATAGCAGCCCTCCAGGATCAGGTTTGGACACCACTGCTCTACATTTTACTCTCTTCGATAGGATGTACACATTAAAGGCACTCATTGCAAACTATGAAACCAAACATAAAAGAGGCTATCCTGACCTGTATCAAGTGGTGCGATTTGAAAGAGTTAACTCCAGTAGTTTTGCCAGATAAATTGATATACAATTCTTAAATGCAGGTCTGCACTAAATGTAAACAAAGCACTCGCCTGAAACCACGTAGAAGCTTGAGTCACATGACTGACCTACATTAGGCTGGCTGTAGTCTGTGCAGGAAAACAAATGTGGTAGAATTGGAAGAGTGTAGAATCTCAGAGGAAATGCGGGTTTGCACTTAATGTAAACAAAGCACTTTTATCTGCATATTTAAACCATTTAACTATCAATATGATTTTGTTTCTTACTTTGTTAATGTGTTTTGACCAGGCTTCACTACACTGCAACACTTTTTTTTTATAATTTGTTGGTCAAGGTTAGAAACTTTTCTTTAAAAAAGACAAATTGCAAAAAAACTGGAATTTCTTTGCTTTCTTTTAGTTTTACCTGGTGTTGTACATTTGTAATTGTTTGGAACTTGGAGTGTTTCTCCTTTTCAAATCCCTCTCTTCACCCTCAAACACAGAGATGCACTAAAACCAACAGATAGTTTTGACCTTTAAACACACTGTCAGTCTTTTATAAATATATATATGTTTGTTTAGACACAAATAAAATCTGAAATTGCCTACAGGCTCCTTTTCAGAATCTCACAATCAATGCTTTCTGACATTTGGAAGGGGGTGGGTGCGTGCACGTGGAAATGTGCATGCATTTTATTTTGTGGGCAAGTATCACAGCCTCTAAAAGGTTGGTTAAATTAAATAAAGTCCTGTTCTAGCATCTGCACGCATTTTTTTTTTAATTTGCATGCACTGAGACTGTAAATGTTCGAGTCTTTCTTTAAATTTGTATTTATTGCATTTTTTACACCATAATTTAACTGAAAGTGGGGTCAGAATGGATGCTGAGAGTATATTTTTTCAAACTAAAAATCCTATTTTTGAAACGTGTTCTGCTGCTTCACCAAATGGACGAACCTCTTTATTACGACGCAGTCAAAGCTGTGTCTGTTCGATGCTAAAATCAATACACTTCTGAACTACCAATCCCAACTAATGGAGGGTAATGTGAATGGAAGTATTGACAGTTTGTGTACAATAAGAGTGAATCAATAACAACTTCCACAAACACAGAAATACTTGAATATAATAATTAGGGTTGGAAAAAAAGCATAATAACCTCTATGAAGATGCAAACTTGTGCAAAAAAGTAGCCTATAATATGTGGTGATGAGATGTTTTGGCACTAATGACCTATTGGAAAACCGAGCAGGCCTTCTGAACAGTCGATACAGTGTGAGGCACAGCAGAGGAGGGACAGTCAATAAGAGCATGAAGCTGAACACATGTACCCAAACTGACAGGATGATGCATTTCCATAACATCCTGGAAGACGCGGACCCCTTCCTCCTTTTTTGTCTTGCATTGTGTGTGTGCGTGTGTGTGTGTGGTCACTGATAGCCGGTTTCCTTGAGTGCCTAGAGTGAAAATGTTTGTTTACCTCCCTCACAACAAATTATATACCAGCTTTGATTGGAGGTCTGTCTGCTAAATGCCACTCCAATCAGCAACACCAATGCTGCTGCTGTTTCTGGTCAGAAGGTTGCTGATTGTTGCTCAAAGTGTTGGCTATTTCTGTGCAGAAAGTCTAACCTGTTTGGGTTTGTGGCAAGAAAAACAAAGGATACTCTTTTGGGTTTTTTTTTTTTTTTTATTATATCTCATGATTACGCAAGTGTCTTGTCTGGTGATCTATTCATAAAAAGCGAGATATTTTAAGGTATTTTGCAAACAGATTTATAGTCATTTTTGTGTTTAATAAAGTTGCTTAGCTGTGGTGGCCATCTTGAATGGGGCTGACTCCAAAAGGTAGCTGTAGATGTACATCAAATGATTACTTTCTGAGAGTTTCAATGAAATTCGTCCACTGGTTCATGAGATACTTTGCTCACATTACAGACAAATGAACAAACAGACACAGGCAAAAACATCACACTTGTGCCTTCAGCAGTGAGCAATAACAAGGAGCGGCTAGTGTTAGATATTTCATATATATACACAAAAACGGATAATCTGCTGCTCATCCAGAGATAAATATTGGTTCACAAGGTTCAGATTTCCCAGAATGTTGTTGAAAAGACTCGAGTCCTTGGCTCGCTCTGGGCTGTCCTCAGAGTCTTGAAAGGTTGACCAGTGAAAGGTTAGAATGTGCTCTGGGGTTGAGAGCAACAATGAGGGGGGGAGTCAGAGCGCAGCGTCCATCAGAGACAGTTTATATCATGTCTTTGTTCTCCTGCAGTCACACCCTTTCTTCTGAAGTCCAGTTTACTCACAGCTGACATGCAAACACACAATTTATTTAACAGGAAACTTTGTGGCAGATTCAATTGTGCAGACACCATAAAGAAAAAAAGTTTATTTAAAATCTGGTTTTCATCATTTTCTGACTTCATGACTTCAGACTTTTAATGTGCAAGTTAGATTTTTATTAACCACACACACACAGGCCTGTATGTGTGTTCTTTTGTTTTTTTGCAAAATATAAGTTAAAAGGCAGATTTTACTTAAACTCTCAGAAAGTCATTATTGAATGTGCATCTATAGCTGTTTTACCTTTGGAGCCAACCTAATTTAAGATGGCCACTACAGCTAATCAGCCTTAGCAAAGACAGAAATGGCTGTAATGTCATTACTTTTACAGAAATAGAGATAAAACTGTAGTGTGGCAGTAGCTGATACATATTTATATACATTTTAATATACGACTTTTAGCAGTGTGATGAACCTCTGCCCATCTTTACTTCTGAAAGATTCAGCCTCTCTGAAATTCTCTTTTTCCCAGTCCTCTTACTGACCTGTTGGCAATTAACCTCATTAGTTGCTGAATGCTTTTCCAGCTGCTTTTTACTTTTACAGCCTTTTGTTGGCCCTATCCCTGCTTTTTTTAGATGCGTTGTTGCCATCAAATTCAAATTAACACTATTTTTTCTGAAAATAATAAGTTTCTTAGTTTAAACATTTCATATGTTTACTATATTTCCTGTTGTGAATAATATATGAGTTTATGAGATTTGCAAATTATTGCAAATCATATACTTAGCACATTTAAAACAGCCAAAGTTGATCAAAGTGATGCACAATAATTCTGTAAAACAATAACAAAAAAAAAACACTATTAGCTCAGATACATTAAAATCAATAAAAACCTGAAAAATATATTTAAAGAGTACACATAACCAAGTAAAAAAACTAAAAGAAATAAGTGACAAATTACCTTAAATGCTAAAACCAATTAATCACGAGTAAAAGCCAAAGAAAATAAGTGTCCAAAGTGACACATTTGACTGAGATTAGAAACCTGTTCTGTCCAGACAGTCACGGGATCACGTCGAAAACGAGGTGACCTCCAGTCAACTGAGAAATGCTGGCTCCTTTAGGCCACAGAGTCTAAACAAAATTAATGCCAGTGTTCAAAAACAGACCCTTAAACCTCTTTATCCCTTTTTATAATCCTCCTCCTCAATTTACTCTTAAAACAATTAATCAGCTTAAGAACAAGCAGGGCTCCTCATTTAAGTTCACTAATCAGAGAAATGACTAAAGGACCTAAAAGTGTCAGACTATAACAAGAAATATGTTAATGTCTTGTTCAAACCACCAGTACTGATGAGACTCTATTTAAATAAATCAGACATGAAAGCTATAATCCACTTCAGCTTTTTACCTTTTGTTTAGATCTTTTTTAATGATATCCCATTATCCCCGTTTCGAATCCCAATTGTATTCATTTACAGCTCAGATTGGATCAAGAAGGTTGATTTAATTCACCGTGAGGGCAATCGACCTCCTTAACTGAGGCTACTTTAGATGTAAATGATACCATCCAAACAGCTTGATCTGAGTCAAGGTCAAACGAGGACGATAAGGAGCCTGGTGATCAGAAAACAAAATAGACTCAACATTAGGATAAGGCTGAATCTCACAGCTTTACCCGATTAAATCTCAGGCTTTCCTTTATCTTGAGTTTGAAAATGAATCTGAAAGAATTAATTTCTTGTTCTAAATTCAACTAATTTACTACAAAGTTAAGTTTGAGTTTCCATAAAACTTTTCTTGTCCCTTTTCAAACAACTGACTGATTTTTGAGTTAGGAGTCAGAGTATGGCTGCGTATTCAGCTTTTCTCCCACTGAGTTTTGGAAGACACAAACAAATCAGGAATTTGTAACATTTACTACATTAGAGCTGCACAATATATAGTGTTGCAAAATCAGTGCATTCAATATCAATATCGCAAAAGACAGTTTGGACTGCAAAAAATCGTAGGACAATATATTTCCATTACCATGCATGCTAACTTTTATTTGTGGGGGTCACATAAATGGCTTTAACTCAGTCAGTTTTACAGATATGGAGCTAAAATTTGCTGTGGTAGTAGCTGAGAGTCATTCACAGCACATACTCTGAACATGACATAATTTCTCTACATAAAATGATCTTTGTTTAAAACTCTGGCATGAAAGCCGATGGGTGATATGCATTCCTTCAAGGAATGCTAGGCCTTTAATCCACTGTATGTTTTTAACCTCCAACAATTGGCTGAATTAAGCGTCAGAACAGCGACTAACACACCATAAAGTGTGTGGGACTGGCTAATATGTTTTGTTGGACAACATTAATGTCTGCCCAGTTTGTCGTCAGGTCACTGATGTGTGTGTGTGCGTGTTTTTGTGTGTCTGTCTGGACAAATCTGCAGCCATCAGCAGTGCACCTCAGTCTGACCCCAAGACACGAGTTTAATCCCCAGGGAGGAGCCCTTGGCATCCATATACACACTAAAACACACACCACCTACACAAACACACAGCTGGCCGATCACGAGACACACTCCCCACAGCGTGGGAATGAACTTCCTCCGCAGCAAACAGGAGTGCGCTGAGGAGTGTGCTTTCGTATTTGCATGAGTGCATTTGTGTCCCTTCGTTGCCTGCTCAGTCACCTGCATATACTGTTTGATCGCTCATTATTTCTGCTTGTGTGTGTCTCTGTGTGTGCTTCAAAGGGGAGCTCGGAGGACGAACAATCATATCACTTCGGGCTGGATAAGTCTCCCCGTACCTCCCACGGGGCGAGGAGTGGTGGGAGCGCAGAGAAGAAAACAGGAGTGTCAGAAATGACAGATAGGTGTGTTTGTTCCTGGTGGGAGATAAGTGTTTGAAGGAGGAAAACCGGGGGAGATTAAAGAAAAGAGATTAGAAGAGAGAAGAGCTGCTGTTGGTGCTGTGAGCGTGAATCAAGGCTAAAAAAAAAGAGCAGGACACGGATCATAACAGTCCTGGGATCTGTACTTTCAGGATCTCTCTGTGTGTATTCAGAAACATGACTTCTGTAATTCTGTGTTTACCTAACAAGGACCTCCAGGTCAGAGACAAGAAACGTAATCCTCCTCCAGGGTCATAATTAAATCCATTTACTGCTGTTTTAAGGCACCTTAAATAATCCTGATTAATATGCATCGACATTAATTTTCTTTTAAAACGACAGAATATTAGCAGGAGCATTTGTGGTCTTACCTACACCCACTGCTACTCCTGCAGGAAGGATTAAACCATTTAAAGATTAAAAACACATAAATATTTAATATGAGACAAATAGTGGAAAAAATAATGCTAAAAAAACAAGCCATTACACCACACAGGTATCAGCCTTTATTGGTTGACCAGCTTGTCTTTACAGTTCATGACTCTTATAACATTTTAGGTACTTTGATTTTTCCCTTTTTTTGTTTTTGCATAGACTGTAGTCTTTATAATTATCTTTATTGTTTTTTTTGTGCTTCAGAGCAGGTGCATCTTAGGCTTAATGCAAGAATAAATTAATACAAGAATAAATGAACTGAATAAACTGAAAGGCAACAAGACACTGCAACATCAAAATGGTTGAGGAAAAAAAACAAATGGCCTGAGATAGTTAAAATACAAAGCCACCTAGTGTAAAGAAAAATTGCTTCCCTGAGCAGAAAAGGCATTTCCACTCTTCAGTACTCCAACAGCTGTTGCTGACCCTTAGCTGACTGTCTAATGTATACACATCATTGCCTTTTAGCAACACAAATATCAGAGTCCAGTGTTGACTGTTGAATCACTGTTGACGTATGAAGTCTTGGTTCCTTGTTCTTTTTTTCAGAACTCTTTCAAACTCTGCTTTAAAGTTTAAACCAAAGAGCTACAACACACAGCTCCAACAACAAAGCCCTTCGTTGTTGTTGCTGGAGAATGTCACAAGCGAAAGTAATGTTGCCATTCTACCCATCGGCAAAAGGGCTGTCCATAAACCTGCTCCTTACTGAGACTACCAGTCCTTATGATCAGGGTTGACAGATAGGAAATGACAAAATATCGTACTGTTGCTTTAAAATATTGTATTTTGACCCAAACTGTTGGGTGCTAAGTGAGGGTGCACATTTTCACTCAGCAGGTAGGTGTGTGTGTGTGTGCACTTTCTCAGCCAATACAGATAGGAGGAAATGAGGTGTGTGTTGTGATTGGAGAACATGGACAGGTGAGTCCAGGTGAGTCTGGCTGGTGGAGTTAGACTTTCAGATCATACAGTATGTGGGAGTTTA
Organism: Kryptolebias marmoratus; assembly: GCF_001649575.2. NCBI lineage: Eukaryota > Metazoa > Chordata > Actinopteri > Cyprinodontiformes > Rivulidae > Kryptolebias > Kryptolebias marmoratus. The sequence goes on from NC_051436.1 coordinate 5,186,634, forward strand.
TATGAATAAAAAGTTGTTTGGTGCTTTCTTTGGATGGAAATGCCAAACTGTTGCATGCTTGGACTTTTTAAAATCTATTTATCATACATCATCCAGACCCTAAAAGTATCTTATAAATATGATAATTATCATATATCTAGCAGCACTGCTTATAACGCTCAAAGTCCTAATAACCATTTGGTCCAAAAGTACCGACTCAGTCAAGCCTACTAACTAAAGAGTTCAAAAAGTTTCCTGAGAGTAAGTAAAAGAGTATAACACTGTTCTTATTTAAGGGAGAAAACATTGTGCTCTCTTCAGTACATAAATCCATGAATGTAAAGTCATATTTCTCTCCCCCTAAACTTTTTGGCTAGTAAACCACAACGCCCCCATGGAAATGAAAAAAACACTTTCTTTGTGGGCAGACCACAGTGATCCTCAGTTCTTTTCTTCCTGCTTGAACATCCTTTCTTCCCCTCCCACTTTTTCACCACCTTTCTCCCTTTTTTTTTTTGTTTTTTTTTTGAGCCGGGCCTTTCATGTTCAGATCAGAGAAGCTTGCCACTTATCACAGGAGTCTGGAGAGGCTTTCCTCTAAAAACTGGCGTTATATGCTTGATTTAACAAGGCACACACACAAAGAGCGCTCTATCTGCCCCTCTTTTCCATCCATATAGGATATCCCTCTCTCGTCCCTTTCTTTTTTTTTTTTTTTTGCCAAACGCATTTTCCCCACACTGACAAAATGCCACACACTCACTCTATTTTGAGCACACTCACACATACTTCAGCACATTGGCCGGCTTCGGCTCTTGTTCTGTCACAATGGGATTACTGGTGTGATTCTTCCACTCCTTTTAAGTGGGCACACCACCAATCCACTTACGATGGACCCTGTTGAATACTGAAAGGAGTGAAGAGGAGGGGAGGGGAAAGGAGGGATGAGGACAGAAGATGAATAGAGTTAAGAGAGGAGGATGGAGTGAGGAGAAAGAAACAAATCTAAAGAAGAGGGACAAAAGTAATAATCGTCACCCAAGAGTACACCCTGTGTGTTTGAAAGTGAGGGAACCATTTTAATATTAAATGACAAACTTTAAGTCAATTGGAAAAACAACTAAAAAAGGAAGCAAGAGGAGAACTGGCGCCACACTTGTTGCCAGACTTGATGCAACGACTGCAGACCTGTTGCCACGGTGACAAGAGGCAGCAGAGGCCCCACCTTTCTCCCACCGTGTTTCACACAGCGACGAGATCGGCTGCCGCCAGCGCTGGTCGGGACCTGAGCCAATGGGACAAAGCCACTGGAGGAAGCAGGGTGTATTTTTTTTTTTACATATTCTTTTTACTCTCTGACATTTTCCCCTGTCATCGGCTGCTCTCTCACCCACCCGCTCATTTTGGGGCTCATTTTCTTTTTGACTTATTCAACTCAGCCAGCAGGCAGCCGTATAGGTCGAAGCTTTAGGGGTTTTTTTTTTCCTGCAATGACAGATGAACCTGATTACAGAGACCAGGAAAATATGTCACGGCAGAACTAGATATAAAAACTGGTTCCTTTACTGGGATCATTATTCTGATTCAAAGCATCTTTCAGACAAGCCGGCAGTGTTTTTAGGCTGTGACACTAAAAAACCATGCAAGTATAATGCATATAAAATCTCAAGAAATCTCAAAATTTGCTTTGTTGATCAATTGTCTCCAAAGTTAAAAAATAATGACTTGTTTCCTTCAAATATTCAAGACAACAGGGTCAGTAGTGAATGTGCAAAAGTGCTTTAATCAGCATACCCTGATAGCGCTCCAACTATCAAGGATTCCCACTGCTCAGTCCCCCCTGGGAAAGTTTACACCAGGGTGTTGGGAAAAAAGCCCCAACCGATTGCCCAACTTCAGATTAAAGGGAAGCAGAACAGCAGACCAAATCTTCACCCTTGCAATGTTGCTAAGAGGGGGTCATGGGAGTTTAACTGTCCGGTTCAAATGTGTTTTGTGAACCTGGAAAAGGCTTCTGACTGCGTTCCCTGAGGCGTTTTGTCAGCGGTGCTGCAGGAGTACGGGGTGCAGGGGTCGCTTTTATGGGCTACATGTTCCCTGCACAACCAAAGCAAAAGCTGCTTCCACATTGTTGGCACAAAGTCGAGCTTATTCCTGGTGCGGGTTGGACTCCACCAGGGTTACCCTTTGTCTCAGATCTTGTATGTGGTGTTCGTGGACAGGATCTCAAGATGTAATTGTGTGTGGGGGGGTGGGGTCTGGTTTGGGGAGTGTATTGACGTCAGCTCCTCTAAGTGTGATGGGATAGTTTTCAACGTAAAGATGTTCAAACAGTTTGGTGTCTTCTTCACCAACAAGAGATGTCACAATTCGTGTTTTTTGTGACGGTTTTTGGGTTGTTAATGCTTTTCTGTATTTGTATTAGCTAATGCTAAGTTTTTGTTTTGCCTGTGTTCTCCTCTGTGCAATAAGCCACCTCCTTTCTCAGTAGTACTTTTCGTAGTCAGCCTGCCACGCCCATCTACAACTGTTTCTGGTTAGTTATTAGTCACCTGTTTCCGATCTCCACATCTCCTCAACATTTTATCTCTGCTGAGTCATTGTTGCTTACATGGTCAGATTTTCTTTGTGCCTCCAGTTCCTTGTGTTTCTTTTTGTATAGCCTGCGGCCACGTCAGCCTTTAGCTTTTGTTTGTTTTTTTTTATTAATAAATTTTTAAGTTAGTTTGAGCTCCTTGAGCCAGTCTGTAATTTCTGGGACCACCTCTCCGGCAAACCACAACAAAAAATGAACCAATGGATTGGGGCTTTATCTGTGATAGAAAAGGGCATTGCTCTGGTCTGTCGTGGCAAAGGACTTGAATGTCAAGTTTAAATGGCAGATTGGACCCAGAATGCAGAGTCAAACGAAGGTTTCCCGTTAAACAAACTTAACTTTATTTTTTAAATAAGGGTAAGGCTGACATGGCAGCATGAAAAAAAGGATCTCAGCTGGAAGATTTACAGGACAGAAAAACTGAACAGAAAAATCTAACTGTGGCAAAAAGCAACAATGCTCCACTGAGGAGAGATGGACAAAGACTGGATATAAAGAACTGAGCTGATGAGGTGGTTGGGAACTGATTACCAACCAGAAACGGGTGCAGATGGGAGTGCACAGAGGAACCTAAACACAAGGAAGCAAAGCAGAACCAAACAAATGTAAACAGAACTAAAGAACACATGAACAAAGACAAATCTACACGAGCACAAGAGTCAAAATACACAACCCTGTTAACAAAACCAGATAAAACCTATTATCAACAAAAATACCCAGATATTTACACTGAACCACAAGGCAAAGCTCTCGATTTACTGATCCTTTTCTGTTTCAACCTTCACCTTTGGTCATGAAGTACGGATCATGACTGAAAGAACAATTCAACCTGGAGAGACTCACGACAAAGAGAAGCTGCAATTAAATGGTTTTATTTGACATGAATGACATAAGATATTTGGCGCTCGGACCTCGGCGGAAGACGCGAGTGTCGACAATAGCAATGTGCTTCAAGGAGAAGCTCAGGTTGAGCATTAGAGGCGTCTTCCCCGGGCCGGACACTGGCGGTGGAGGTCGAAGAGGGGAAGAAAGCTTGAGGGAGCTGGGAAACTGGGGGTGGAGAAGGGGTGGAGGTGGGTTGAAGTTCGGCCGGTGAACGGATAGGGCCATGATGGAGGTCCTTTTGAACGAAGGCTTGCTCGCTGATTGGATAAGCTGGAGGCGCGGTCGGATGATGATTGGATAAGCTGGAGGCGTGTCAGATGCTGATGGGCTGAGATGGAGGCGCGTCTGATGCTGATAGGCTGGAGTGGAGGTGCTCGACGCAGTGCTTAGATGCAGGTAAGGCTGAAGCAGGTCTTCCAGTCTGAATTTACGCCTAGGCTTCATGTTCATGGATACAAGCAGGTGAAACAAGGGTGGACGAGCTCAGCCTTAGAAATAAGATGAGGAGCTGCCAAATTACCTTTTTTTAAATGCTGAACAACTTAACAGTGCAAAAAGCATTATAGTAACATAATCAGAAAGTGACTTTTCTTTGACACCTTTAACTCGTAGATTGTAAATTTATTTTGTTTTTCTCTGACCTGCTAGCTTTTTCTTGCTCTGCTGTCCCTGCAGGAATGGATGCCCTTTTCAAGTTGTATTTAGGACAGCATCGTTACTCTCTATCTGCTGTCAGATTCCCTCAGGTCAGGAGACGTTACCCTTTATCCCTGATAACCTTGAAACACGTCCTAAGTAAAAGATTAGGTTGTTATTTTTGCTTCCTCTACTGTTTTAAAACATCAATTACTTTAGTTGTGGTTTGAAGGTTATTGAGGGTTTTTATACTAAGTTCAACCTAATAAGACAAAATCTGATTATTATAGAAACTATTCTGGAAATTACTAGAAGTGCCTCTTTGTTTTGTGTGACATTTGGAGATTTGTTTGCATCCACACAATCTCTTTTTTTATGATTATCCTGTTTTGTCCTAATATGTTTCTGCGCTAATCTTGTTTTGACCACAATTCTTTGTGCGCCTGCATTCTCTAATTTAATTTCAATTTGATAAATCTGTCCTTGGAGTCATCTCGTGTTTCTGCCATCCTTTTGTCACAAGGGACAAGCACAGCAATGGTGTTGTTGGGCTTATTTGGCCCAAAGCTGCAGCCTGCAAGGACTCTTTGTAGCTTATAATAGCATTCTACATCAGCGGCTAAGAAAATATAATTTTTTTAGTCCTTTATGCAACCTGATGTATGTGTGTGTGTGACAATAAGTGTGTATCAGGTCAGTGAATGGAGCCACTGGGGCGGGACTGATGGCTAATTATTGAGTTGGAAATTGGCAGCACGTAGAGAAAGGATGAAATAAAAGGAGGGTGCTGGACTGTCAAAGTCCAGTGTCTGACTAATATAGACACATAAAACCAAATTCTAAAATTGGTGACATGTTCATCTGTATACCATCATGAACACCTGTTGTTTTTGGTTCTTAAGATTTGCAAAATCAGATATTTCTTTTACTTAATGTCAGTTTCTTTTTCGTGTAGACCACCGAGCCTGCTAGGAATATTTCAGCTGCACAGCGGAGATCCCTTTTTTAATAACTGCACACTTTTTTTTTGGCACACGTCTTCACCATTGTTTACAGTTACCTGGTAGCTGACCCTTTTTGGCAGCCTCTAGTAGCTCTTTCCTTTTTGTTAAGCGGAGACAGGAAGCAGGTCTGCTCAGAGGACACCCAACTTCCTGTTTGAAAGTTAACGAGAAGGTGAGGTGAAGTTAACTGTCTTTGTTGGCTTCCCTGGCACCCTTTGTAATTGTAACAGTGTGAGGAATCTGAAAACTGAAAGGTCAACTGAAAGTGCTGTTATAACAGTTTTTAACTTGCTTGTTTTGTTTTAGTCTTAAAGGTGCGTCCGAGAAAAATTTAAAAAAAGAAATTTGGGCTCCTAAATATTATTGCACGGCATCTTCAGAAAACTTACACTAAGTTTTAAATGACACCCTTATTTTTGAGAAGTGCATCTGCAAAATTTTAATATTTTTAATGCATCTGACCAGCATTCACATCTGATATTTAATGACTTTACATGCAATAAAATAAAAATAGAAAAGGTTTTGTGGAAAAAAATAATACTCACAGTTTAAAGTTTTGAATAACTAAAACACAGTTTTTTCTTTAAAATGACTGTCTAGTTGGTCATCAAGGCACCTCATCTTAGATGCATGCATTTAGGAATTTTGCTACTTTTGCAGTCTTATATAACCTGTTTTCACCAAAAACAACAAATAAATGTTTGTATTTATTCAGTGTCAGGACTGAAACCAATGCAGAAGCCAAATAAAGTAACACCACTTACTGAGAAATAATAAACTATTTGGAAAATTTGAATACTAAACTTGGTATTTTTTTTAATGCAACACAAACATACTGCATATAACTACAGAAAACAGCTTTTTTTGTGATAAAATATCCAACAGCTGAGCTTTTTTAGAGCTATGCAATCCTTTTTTTTTAGTTTGGTATTTTGTGCCCATTCCTTAAATCCTTGCATATTGCAAATGCTTGCTCAGCCAATCCAGTAAATCTGATGATTATAATCGAGGAATATAACTGAATATGCCAAAAGCAGGAATTAAAAATAAAAATTGAAATAGTCCCCCCACCCCCTCCGAGTTTCTAAAGTAAGGATTAGTCACAGAGCTGCAGAGATGCTTTTGCAGCCCCTGTGTTTTATAATAACTTGTGGCAAATGTGCAGACTTGCAACAACGGTAAAGGGGAAATGACTGGCAGGATGCAGCCTGTCGAGACGAAGATGATTAATTGATGGAAAAGACAGGAAATACTGCATATGCTGCATATGCTGCATACCAACACCAACATAAAAAAGGACCAAAATATATATTTTTTCAATCAGATCAGTCCTAACCAACCTTGCATGCATGTCATATTGCAGTTGTTCCTACCTGCCTGAAGACCGCCACCATCATCCCAGTCCCAAAGAGTTCCACCGTGACAGGCCTGAATGACTACCGGCCAATAGCCCTCAAGCCGATAGTCACAAAGTGCTTTGAAAGACTGGTCATGACCCACATCAAAGCCACAATCGACGTCACTGTGGACCCACATCAGTATGCTTACAGGAAGAACCGCTCCACAGAAGATGCCATTTCTTCTGTGGTCCACACTGCCCTCACCCACCTGGAGCAGAAGGACTCTTATGTCCGTTTGCTCTTTGTGGACTTCACCTCCGCTTTCAACACCATGATTCCACAGACCCTGACAGATAAACTCTCCTTACTTGGACTGAGCTCTTCCCTCTGCAACTGGGTCCTGGACTTCCTGACCAACAGGCCACAGTCTGTTAAGATCCACAACATCTCCTCCTCCACCACAATCCTCAGCACTGGCTCCCCCCAGGGCTGTGTGCTGAGCCCCCTCCTGTTCACACTGCTCACATATGACTGCTCACCTCTCCATCCGAGCTGTCATATTGTGAAGTTTGCAGACGATACAGCAGTGGTTGGGAACATCACAA